>NC_081411.1:706049451-706349451 GCF_030272615.1 Cryptomeria japonica | reverse complement strand
GTATAACCAAGACCAATGATAACTCTCAAGGTACAAATATTAAGACCTGCTCTGCCATCTATCAAGACTCGTCGGATTTTACAATTATGGAAAAAGACTTCAAGGTGTAAAGGATCATTATGAAGAAGCTTATCAGGTGAGATATCATTATCAAAAAATGCGACATTTTGGGAAATAGCTAGATGTCCAATTCGGGCCTGAAACTAGTCAAAATCAATGTCTGTCGGGACAGTGGACTCAATTAAAGCTTTATCTAGGACTGCACGATGCATGGGGGACATTTTCAACAACTCAAGGATTG
Organism: Cryptomeria japonica; assembly: GCF_030272615.1. Lineage (NCBI taxonomy): Eukaryota > Viridiplantae > Streptophyta > Pinopsida > Cupressales > Cupressaceae > Cryptomeria > Cryptomeria japonica. The sequence goes on along the minus strand of NC_081411.1, from coordinate 706,349,150 downwards.
ATATTTGTGCAGGTGTCTTTCCTAGATGATCCAAGAGATTATATTGACTTGCAGGAGTTGGTTTGGGAGGAGCTGCAGGAGCTCCTTTTAGGACTATTTTGGATCGACGAGTGGTGACTATGCAAGAAGGATCTTGTTCCTTTATTTGTATGGTGGCAACATACTCATTTGACACTTGAAAACAATTGATGAAATTGTTATAACCAGTGTTTGCATAATTTGCTGTTTGGGTAGAGTTTGAAGAAGATGCTTTACCCTTGTCATGATCAAGTAAAGGAGTTTTGAAAATTGTATGATCAGTTTTAGAGGTCACGTTGGGTGGATCTACCTCAATGACTCCTTGCTCTAACAATTCTTGAATCATATGTTTCAATTGAAAACATGACACGGTTTTATGTCCTTTTGATCGATGGTACTCACAATATGCATTATCATTCCACCAATGCAGTTTTAACACTAGTTCTGCCTTGATATCCGGTAGCTTGATAAATTTTGCTTGTATTAATTGTTTCATTACTGATTCAATAGGCCCTCCCAATGGCGTAAACTATCGGGGAAGTCCATCTCTTGATCGAAAAGGTTTGCGTTGCTGGTTTTGTTGCTGACCTTGTTGTTGATTAAATTGTTGAGTGTATTATTGAGCATGCTGTTGGTATTGCGGCTGTTGAGTAACATTGCTCATTGGTGTTTGATTTTGTTCCATAGTTGACATATTAGGAACACTCAATTTCTTGATTGTTAATGGGGGTTGATTTGCATTCACCACTCTTGCATCAACAACACCATCATTAGTGACATTCTTGTTTTTATACCAAAATCTATTTCTGTCCCCTGAATTATTTGTGTTGTCACTGTCTTTATTGAGCTTAACAATTCCTTTAGCTACAAGAGCAGTTTCAATATTCATCCCTTTCTTAATGAGTTTCTCAATAGTACTGGGACTTTTTAGTTTGAGTTCATACATCATTTCTGGGACCAAATTTTGGATAAACAGATTCACTTGTTGTTCTTCAGGTATATCTAGGGAAGAATGACTATACAAGTTTCACCATCATTGCAAGAAAGTCACTAATGGTTCGCCTTGCTTTTTCTTGGTGTTGCATAAATCTGACATGGTCACGTCACTTTCAATGTTGAACGCAAAATGAGATATAAACTTTTGAGCCAGTTCCGACCAGGTCTTTATGTTTCCTGGCAGATGCGAATACCAATCCATGTCTTGTCCCATGAGACTTCATGCAAATAAATGCATTAAATATGTTTCCTCATAACTCACTTCAGTACATGCCACAAAAAATGCTCGAATGTGATCTTTTGGATTGCTATTCCCTTTATATTTCTCAAAATTGGGTGCCTCAAAATGCTTAGGGAATGGAGGCATGTATAAGCTCTTGTCAAATGGATTAGGACATAAATCTTGATCCGTATACAGCTCCTTTGTTCCTTTGGTTTCCAATGCATCAACTTGTTGTTGCAACTTCTCAAGTTGTTGCGCAATCGTATTAGATTTTGGAGGTCCATCATTAATCCCAGTGGGTATTCTCTATCGATACATCGTATTTTTCATCGGTTGTTGATACTCTGAAATTGTTGTCTTTGGTGTCTCTGGCATATAATGTTCTTGGTACATCTCTTGTTGTTGTGGTTGTGCCATGCCTTGATATTGACCTTGTTGCTGTGCTTCTTGTAGCCTAGGTTGATATTGCAATTGAGGGTGTTTGTAATGCCCCGCCAGGAAACCCTGAAGGGATTAAGCCATAACACAAGAATAGAGTGCAATTTTTTTTTTTAAAGTTACAACACAGAAGATGCAACAAGATATCAAAGATTCAGATTACATAGCGGAAGACACCAACTAACACCTAAAGAGTTTCCCAACGAGATTACTTAAATTTCACAATTCACTTAACTCACACAATAAGTCCAAAGCTGAATATCTTAATAATGAGATAATTCATAATCAAGATAATTCCTTTCAAAAGAGGGAAAATATAAATCACAAGCGAAGATTCATCATTAAGATCCATTCATAATGTTCATTCAATCTTTTCATTTAAAATTACAACCCATACATCTAACATTCTAATACACTAGGATTTCATCATAACATAAGAGATCTTTCCAAGCATATTTAAATTCCTTAACAACAACTGAGTATAATTCATTACTCTAAGTTACATTCTTTCATAATTTAATATCGCATTTAAAAGACGATTACAAACATGCATCTACGATAAGTCTCATCTAAACCACTTACGCATTCGATCAACATGGCATTCTAGAAAGAACTGCATAAAAGCATCAAAAGCTAATTCCATTTATCCACTTAACCATTCTAATATAAGCTAATCATACATGATAAAGCTGAATAAAGGAAACATAAGAGAATACATCACATAACACCATAATGATCTCGGAGTTCACCCCTAAAGGGCTACATCTCCGGGTCTGCTCAACTGCAAGACCCCTCTGATAATTAATAAAGTTAAGAATACAAGAGGTTACACCATTACAATCCAGCCATCAAGGTGAAACATAACAATATACAAACGACCGCATCGGTCCATTAATACATATACGATCCCTGAAAAGAACAGGATCCAGCTGAACATAATCAAAGCTAAAACAAGAGGTCCATGAGAGCATCCATAAAACTGAGCCATCACCACCCAAGGTCTAACATGAAACCGACACTCACAAGGGTAGAGACAAAAGGACAACTCACAAAGGTACTCCTAACAGGACAAAATGACAACATACTAGCGAACGTAGGGACAAGTGTCATCACACAACCTGGTATGGATACCATGGCAAGTCTTCATAGGTCCCGGCCCCATACACTGGGTTACCCTGGCAACCTAATCCGAGCTTCTGGCCCATCCAGCCTCATGTGGACCCACACATCCTCTCGTGAAGACAAGGAAGATGGTTCGCCATTTCAGGCCTTCTCACAGCATGTCGAATCTATGATAGCACTCGTCCCATGTTGGAGGCACATTATCTTATTTAGAGATTACATTCTAATCTACTTTAAGGTTATCACTTATTAGACTCACTTTCGATGGGTTACCCAGTAGCCACTTTGGGCGTGGCCCCCAATCGAAAGCCACTTTCCCATACGACACTAGACTAAACTCTGACGAACTCAAAACCAAGGAATACACATGGTCAGACGAACAGAGTTCAAGAAGGAGAAACAATCATCTGGTCAAAAATGACTCGAAGATGAACACTTACTGACGGTACTCTAACTAGAGACCTGACAAACTAAGGTCAACCATGAATCATCATTCGACTCACACAATGAGGATATGACCAAAATGACACTACCACAATACAATAGTCAACTCGGAATCGAGGACTGAAACAGGTACCCCAAGTCAATCCATACGACAGGGTCCTACTAAACAAAGCAAAACATGCCATTTCATAATTGAAGGCGAATACAAAAATTAAACTCGCAAGGCAAAAATCAGAAAAGACAATATTTCCTCAAATTGATTTAATCATTACAAGTCGATCAAGTTTTCTACATGATCTAAAACAGATTACAGTTATCTACCTTATCAAGGGATAAGTTGTTCTTGGTTTTCTAACTCCTAAGGTCCAAAGCATCAAACAGGCAAATTAAGCCATAATGAGTTTTTTTAACCAATTCATATTAATAAAATTCAGACAACCATTAATCTATTAAATAAGATATTTAATCTTCGACAAACATCATAAACATACTGGTTCAAAATCAATCTCTACAGATTCATAATTTTCAATTCCAGTTACATAATACAGATTACGGAAATAAAAATGTAGAAAGAGAATCTAAATGGGGATAGTCATTCCCAATGCATATCGTTAAATTTCTAATGCCCAACAATAAATATTTCACTACTTTACAATTACTCAAATGATATGTTCTACAATAAAATTTAACATCATCAAGCAGTAATTACATCGTATTTCAACGATCAAGATCTAGATTCATTAATCCAAGATCGATCATAATATATTCAATGATATTTAGTTGCGAAGTTAACAATTTTAGAACTTAATTAGGAAAGGGGCATAAGTCAAGAAATGAGATTGAATAATTAATTCACTTATAAACTTCATTATAAAATTAATCCATATCCAATTAACATTTACCACTATATGCCACCTTAATCAAGATTAAAGACTAAATAAAACTCAGCATTAAAATAACATACATTAAAATGATAAATAAATATCACATGCATTTTTTTGAATACAAAAAAAAAAACATAAAAAAAATGATTCATAAACTACGTTTTTAAAAAAAAAAAAGCATTTAAAATATGTGGCGAGGGTGGGCCGTGCCCTAACCCTTGCCGTAGGTAAGGTTTCATGCAGGGAAAGCCCGTGGGCGGCACCACGGCGGTGCCCGCAGGTGCCGCGGCGCCTTGCCGTAGGTAAGGTTTCATGCAGGGAAAGCCCGTGGGCGGCGCCACGGAGGTGCCCGCAGGTGCCGCGGCGCCCTGCGGCCCCTGCGGCCACCGCCGTGAGCCGCAGGCGCTGCGGGCTGCAAGCAAGTAAGGGCGAGCGGGGGAGGAAGTGGGGGGACGAGCGGGGGAGGGGAGAGGGAGCGAGTGGAGCTCCGCTCCCCGCCTCCAATCCCCAAACCCAAGGGTTTTAAAAAAAATAAACACGCCCAATTCCAACATTTTTAAAACAACAACGCCCAGTTCGGTTTAACAAGAAACGCACAGTTGGGTCTATTTTCATAAATTGCTATATAAAACACACAGTTCATTTTCAATAATACAAACGCCCAGCACACGATTTCATAAAGAACATAAATTTCGATTAACTATGACTTCGGTTTAAATGAACAGGGCTTGATATCATATTTTCTTGATGGGTTTCTCATTCTTTTCAAACTCCCAAGGGTTTCAAACGCCCAAAAGCAAGGAGGAATTAACAACACCTCAAAAACACTTCCAACCAAGCTGATTAATTTACCAAATCAATTCATAAGCATGGCAGACAATGGAGAATCTAAAACCAGATAAAACCCCCATTTCCATTTCAAACAAAAACTAAAATTGAGAGTTGGATCCTACCTTAACACGCAATCCTGGAATGGCTGAAGGAGAGCCCACCTGCCAGATCCAACATCATTCCTTCCCAAAACCTCCAATTTCATTCCCAATTTTCTTCCCAACCAAAATCTCTCCAAAAAATGACCATCCTCTAAAATCTCCCCAAATTTTGGGTTATAGGAAGAGTTGACCCAAAAATTCCATTTTTGGAATAAAAATTCTTATTTACAAATAATACTCAAAAATTAATACTTTCTAACTATAGCAACCAATTGACTTGCCTTTTCAATCAAAAATTGATTTCCTCAATCAATTCAATTTAACCTTTCAAATTTAATAATCCAACAGAACACAATTAATCTATTGCGATAAAATACCAACTTTCTTTTTCAACAGCATATATAAAATGCATTAAATATTCAAGATTAGTCATTTAATCGAATTTACTCCCAATTAAAATAAGCAATTCATTAACAACGAAAATCGCATAACGAATTCCCGATTAATTTAGTCCATAAATCTCTAATGCACAAATACATATATAATCAAAATAATTACTAAGGACTAATTAATCAATTTAACCATGCACACTAAGCACACAAACTGAGAAGGTCAACCAAACAGATGACTCGCAAACCCAAACAAAAAGGGATTACCGATGACGACTGGCGATGCTCACTGGAGCACGACTAAGGTCAACTAGGGTCTTACGGCCACCTAATCCGACTCTAAGGATTAAAAGGTACACTCAAACCTGCAATTCCAGGTGAAGACGAACCTCACACTCAAGCGGCATTGTACCTGAAATATCCTGCAACCAGGAGTCATACATGCATGCATATATAAAATTTAATGAAAACGTTAGCTCAATATTAATACCACGAAATAGGTACACTAACAACTTGCATACAACTAGTGTGAAAACCACATCAATAGCTATGCGCTAATTCAACATCGGACTATAACATAATATTAAGATAAACTGATCAAGATTAAACCAAGGTTAGAAATAGATTAGGGCAGGGGTACTACAGTGTTGTTGATATTGCACAGGTGCCAATTGTGCTTGTGAAGTATGATAGCTTGTTTTTCTTGGCACATATTGAGGCACATGTTGTTGTTGATGTTGATGAATCAGAATTTTCTGACCTTGTGCCAATTGTTGTCGTTGCGGTGTAAATCCCATCATTTGCAAAGAACTTTGTTTGGGTGGTTTTTGTTGTTTCTCCTTAAGATGGGGTATGGCACTTGCATTAACTTGCTGTGTTGTTTGTCCAATCCATTGTGGTGGTTGCAAGTTTGCATTAACTTGTAATGAGGCAAAAGGTGCTACAATTTGTTGTCAAATGTGATATTGTTTTTGTTGTGCATTGTTTGTTTGCACATTTGATTGCACCGTTTACGTATTATTCAATTGTTGCAACATTTGTTGTTGGTGCAAACCACTATCCATAGCTCTTTGTGTTGCCATTATCAAAGGATCTGTCACCATAGTGTTTGGCAAATATATTGAGCTTAACGGGGCATAAGAACTTTATTGCATTGTGCAATTGTTTTGAACATTGGTGATATCAGGCATTCCAGTCATGAAGCCTTCTTGCATCTTAGACTTTGATCCAATTTTATGCATGTGAGGAACCACTTCTTGTTGAGGAACCATTGTCAGTATTTGTGTGATCTTCATTTGATCTTGTGTTACAGGTGTTGTGTTGAATAATGGATTATTTATTGTTTCAAATGGTGACTTTTGAGGAATAGTCACTGTCAATGCCTTTGAAACATGTTTACTCATCAAGGTAGGTTGAAGTTCCTGTTGCACATTTTCTTCATTTGGATGCGAAGAGAAACTTAACAGCTCACTGCCTTGTTGTGTTTGCACATTAATTTGCTCATTTGAGGAAGCCACATTACTCATCATGTTAAGATATTTTTGCGGGAACATCTTAAAGACCTTGTTCAAGAATTTATCCATCTTTTTTGTCAACTTTGGATCTTGAAGGAACATATCAACATCATTAGAAGCATCCGAATCTGATGAAGAATCTAGCTGGACATTTGGATTTGTTTCTTGTTGAATACCTTGGTCTAAACCAAATCCTTGTGAAAGAGTTTGTTCCTCATATAATGTTTGAGTTTGAATGTCATGTTGTAGGTTTGGTTGATTCCAATTGAATGGTACATTTCCTTTTGGTGCTAGTGGAACACTCCCATGTCCTAGTTTCATGGGTACAAACACTGGTTCATATAATGGGGGTGGTCCAAGTTGAACCATTCCATATGGTGGTAATGATGTGTTTGATGAACCTTCAACTTGCACTGTTTGACTAGTTTGAAACTGTGAATTTTCTATGTTGTCAATGGGTTGATACATTGGTTCACCCATCTTCTTAGATTTTGACCTTGTTTCAATAGGCATGTCACTATGCAAATGCAATATTTTTGGAATTTTTCGAGGATAATATATGATATGTAACTAAATGCAAACTAAATAGATGAAAATGCAATCTATGGCAAGAATGCAATCTATGTTTTTGGTTGTTTTTGAAGATTTTGATAAACTTTTGAATGCAAATCTAAAAGAGACCCTTAGGAAATTGGAATGATGTCTAGACCTCAAAGGACAAAAGGACCAAGTGACAAAAGGACAAATTGACAATGTCTCACCTATATGCTTGGATACTAAGCTAGGTTTGATAAAAATGATATTGATGACAAAAGGACAAAAGGTTTGATAAGGTCTAGACTTCCTAACAATGACTTAGGGTTTATCAAAGATTTGGATTACTCAAGTATGACAAAACCTAGCTTTGACACTATATGCAAAGGGACAATTACTATGCAAATGACCCTAATATGATATGATAATGACCTAAGCTTAATGAAGGGACCTAGGGTATGCAAATATGAATGAATGACAGTGGTATTACTCTAATGCAAGAGCACACATGCAAATGGATGACCCTTATTGATATGCAAAGGAGTATGACTTCGATGAAACTTGACCTTGATATTTGACAATGAACTTTGCAAAATGCAAACCTAGGATGATCCTAAATCTAAGTGACATGAATGTTGATACAAGATTTTGCAACAATGTTTGACAACCATGTTTGGAGGTGTTTTGAACTTTGTTGGATGAAATGCTCTTGTGTTTAACCTTGTTTTGAATCAATTTGTCTTTCTTTGAAATGAGATGCAATTCAACTTTTGACAAGCAAAGAAGACAAGATATTATAACTTAGACTCAAGAAAATCATGCTCATTCACACATTTCTTATGGTAGGCAAGGACATTAGGTGCTTGAGAGGTAGACTCATTATGGGATTCAAGGATAATACATAGATGCTTGACCCCATGGGCTCCCCTCCATGGCACTCACTTCTCAGGGCAGCCAAGCATCAATCCCCATGGAAATCTCCCCATGGCAAACTTAGTATCTCTTCCAAGTATCTGAACTTGTCCTTCTCAAGCAACTAGAAGGGTTTTTGGCCTCTAAAAACAAGGTGTTTAGTAAGGATTTCTGTTAAGTGTTACTCCTTGATGTCACACAAGCGTGATTGAGACATTAAGCCCACCAAGATACCAAACAAATGTAGTCACGCAAGCATGATTTAGACCATGAGGTCCTACTTAGTTGTTGATATGAGAAAGAGTTCAAGGGTCATCACTTCCGAAGTAACTACAATTCCCACGTAACCCTTCCTTCAAAGCTTTCACTCATTAGGTATTTGTTTATAGTGAGTTAGAATGCCAAGGTATTCTAGCCGTACTCAATTCAGGTCGTTCCCTTCTCACGATTATCACTTGCTTACAAAAGCAAATGGTCGGGAAGGCAGGCCCTCTAAAGGTGACACACAATCAAAAACACAAGCATGGTATCGAAGATCTGGATTTCTGATCACCCTAAGAAGGATGAGAGCATACTCTCCTACTCCAATGTCAAACTCAACAATCAAAGAAAACATAAATTCATTCCAACCTATTTAGAAATCATACTAGGTGCCTAAATATTAATTGCAAATATAAAGTTTAGTTGTAGTCCAAGGCAACCTGCAAAACCCAAGTTAGAAGTTTGATGCTTATTCTTTGACTATCAAACCTGCATAAAATGTGTTAGTAGTTTCATTTTTTATCTTTGCCATGCATAATTCCAAGGTGCTACACAGAGAGTTAGTACCAAAAACCCAAAAAAGCAGAAATAGAATGCAAAACACAATAATTTTCAAGTAAAACACTGCTTTTTTTACCTCTGTTTTTGGACTTTACATAGGCAAAGAATGCATGACACAGGCGCAGAATGCATGACACAGGCACAGAATGTCCTTGACATAGGTGTAGAATGCTTGACACAGGTGCAAGTTGTCTCACACAAGCGCAGAAGTCCCCAGAAAGCCATGCATTACCCTGTTTCTTGGGTTTTTGACCTGCACATCAACTCAAAAGCACTCCAAAGCATGATTAGATGGTTAGTTCATGTTGGGTTCACCAATTAATGTAGCTAGGAATTTGGAAATCATCACAAGCAAGTCAATACTAATCTAGCTCAATCACAAAAGCTCAAATGCAATGATCAATCCTAAACACACTCAATAAAGACATGAAAGCAAAACATTCAAAACTAAAAACTAAGCAAACCAAATGTAGATTTGAATGCTTCCTTCATGCGGCTCCATTGTCCTTCTTTCTTCTCCAAATAGCCTTTGTTTGTGGATCTCTCCTTCAAGTGCATACACATGAGATAAAAGCAAGTAGATAAGATAGTGGCACAAGAGTACTCGAAGCGTGATTGATTAGAAATTCGATAATCTAATTATTCTCATTAGTTGGGATTGAAGAAATTCATCCAATTTATAGAGAAATTGGAGAAAAAGGATCAAATTAGCATGATTCAATTCAAATGGAAATTGCAAATCAAAAATGACAAATTATGACAATTATGCACTTTCTATGCAAAATTTGATTGATTGATAATTCATGACAATTTATGACAAATTTCTATGTCAAAATTGATTGATTGTCAATTATGACAAATTATGACAAATTGAAATGTCATTCCCATGAAATTAGGAGATGAAATAGGAGGGAATAGAAATTAGATGAAATAAAAATTAGGAAATTAGAAAAAGAGGAAAATTAGGAATTTGATGAAAATTAGAAAATTAGGAATTAGGAGAAATTAGGTAAATTAATTAATAATTTGTTATTTATTAATTAATTCACAAAAAGAGGAATAATTAGCCAATTAAATGAAGATTTAATTGCGACATGATGACTTAGGATAAATAAATAATTTATTAATCCTAGAGGAAGAAATGACAAACAAGGTTAAATGATTAAATCATGAAACCCTAGAAGATGAATTAGAAATGCAAGGATGACAATTAGGTCGTGATTGAAGATAATTAATGTCAATTTGATTTAATCATGATTCTGACTTGATAAATGACCAATGTGATGAATGATTTGATTGATAAATGTGCCAATTGACGAGGAATAATGACTAATTGATCCAAATTGACATGATTGAGAAAGACAATGATCGATGACAAATCGATCTCAAAATGACAAAGTTGACAAGAGGACAAGGATCAATGACAAAAAAGATTGCAAGATGACTAGATTGAAAATGACCACGATGGATGACAAATTGATCACAAAATGATAAGATTGAAAAGAGGACGACGATCGATGACAAATCGATCGCAAAATGACAAGATTGATAAGAGGACAACGATCGATGACAAATCGATCACAAAATGACAAGATTGATAAGAGGACAAAACCCTAATTAAGATTGATGATGTCCAAAATGATGACAAATAAATACGCACAATGATGCGACAGGATAAGATTGACCAAAATCATGACTGAAGATTGTTGTCGACAAGACCAAATTCGAAAGCGAGACAAATGAAGAATGTAGAAGAATGACTCAATGCTCAGAAATGATAAAAACCAAGTGCGTGACATAGGAGAAATGTTAATGTGACGGAAAAACCTAAAATAAGGCAATGCATCAATGTTAAAGTATGACTCCGCAAGCGTTGACCATTTTTAGGTGTCTACATTATCTATCAAATCAAACTAAAGAAAACTACACTATCTATCTATCAAATCAAAACTGAATCACCAAATCTATCTATCTATCAAATCAAATTGAAGCAACTTACACTATCAAAACATTTGAAAACCTATCAATCATGGTTTTTTTATCAATCACTGAGTTTACTCAAAAACTCTACTAAGCTCTTACATCAGAAACTAAATCAGTTTCTTAGAGCTACTCTATCAAATCAAGCTAATCAAAGATACTCTATCAATCATGCTAATCAAAGCAATCCTATCAATCAATCCAACAATCAAAGCTATCTATCGATCTATCAATCATGCAATCACGTAATAAAGACCCTATTTTCATCATCAATGCTTATTGAAAATGTTAAATATAATCATCAAAGTGATTTTTAGCCTTTGCACTTATCAAAAAATATCAAATTTGAGCAAAAATGCTATCCTATTGAGCATTTGCACTAAACTACAACAAATGCATTAAATCTAAAGGCATTTGTGCTAACCTAGTGCATATGCGCTATCTTTTTGAGTAAATGTGCTAAAACTACAAGCATACGCTAACCCATACAAAAGCGCTACCTTTTTTAGCAAAAGTGTTAACAAACGATGCATTTGAGCTATCCTATGCATAAGTGCTAACATTTTTAACATATGCGCTAATCTATGCATTTGCGCTAATCCTAATTGCATATGCACTAAAACAAATTGCATTTGCACTAACCGAACGCCGAAAAAATTCAAAATATTTGGAAAATTAAAAAACATGCCTAAAACATGAAAATTTGAATGAAAACTTGCAAAAAAGGTTCAGGATAAGATACCTACCAGATATCCATACTTGACAGGTCGCTGGAAATGCCAAACACGCTCAAATCGATGGTTCTCCACAGGAATCACCATTTTGCCACCTCAGTAAGAATATTTTCTCCACAAGCTGACAAGGATAACAATGAAATTAAAATTAGCCTTGGTTAATTTTATATTTACTATTTGAAGAGTAATTAATTTCAATGGGGCAATTTAATTTGTTTTTTCCAAATGAATTTAATTGACTAAATTTTTATCAATTATCATGAGATCAATCATTCAAACCTGAATTTTTGACAATTTCATGATCAATCTCTTGAGGGGGCACACAAATAGGATTTTCAATCTCTATCAGGTGCACTATCGAGACTTGATTTAATCTTTGAAACAATGTTGTCTTCATATCATTTCAAAGAGGGGAAAAATGTATACACACAAAAATTGGCTATGAGCAATTAAATAAATATTTTATATTTATTTAATAATTATTCTTCTATTAAATAGTTAATTTGAAAAGATTAATTTATTTAATTTATTTAATTCATTTTCGTGTCTTTCTATTAATTAATTCATCTATCTTATTCCTCTAACTAATTAAATATCTAATATTTAATTATTCCTCTAACCAAGTTAATTAAATATCTAATATTTAATTATTTCTCCAAGCAATTAAATATCTAATATTTAATAGTTATTCTCTTATCCTATAGTTTCAAATATTAAATAATTCTTAAATTATTAAAATCCCTTTTCCAACTCACCTTCCATCTCCACTTCATCTTCCCTTTTCCAACTCATCCATCATGTGGCTAAGGAAATTAATATTTCTTAAATATTAATTTATCATTTATCTCCAACTTCCAAACTTAATGAAAATTGTGTACGTACACATATTTCATAACCATTTCCTATATTCTCTCCAACAACCCCCTACATCTTAGGAAGGACTTGAGTCCACTTGTCCTCTCATGCCTAAATCTTCTCTAACCATCCCTAGATTCTCTCAGTTAGCAAACTAGTCAAGGTGAGATGAGTGACACTTGTCTTCTCCTTCCACCTTTCTCTCAACCTTCACCTTTACTCACAGCCATTCAAAACTGCAGATCTGATCATGACCATTGATCTGAGCTACATCATCTAATCCTCTCAAGGTCTATAAAATCAAGAGCTTCAGTTGAGAGAGAGTTAGTCTTAAAATCAATCATATGCATTCATGAGTTTTTGAAGAAAATAGCAATAGCAATAGAAATTATCATATGGCAATTATCATATAGCATAATCATTTTAACACAATCATATAGTATTTGCATATCATAGTATATGATTGTGTTAAAATGATTGTTTGAGTGATGGTTTCCTTTCATTCCATAACTCATAAGGAGTCATTCTACTATTCACCCTTAGCTGAACCCGGTTTAAGGTGTAGACAACAGTATGAACTGCTTCCTTCTAGTATATGTCCAATATGTTGGCCTCATTCAATATTGTCCTGGCCATCTCTTTTATTGTCCTATTTTTCTCTCCACCCCTCCATTTTGCTGAGGTGTCCTTGCAGCTAAAAAATGTATTCGAATTCCATGCTTCTCATAGTAGTCAACAAATTCATTTGAAAAAAATTCTCCACCTCAGTTAGATCTTAGGCACTTTAACCGGTGTCCACTTTCATTTTCCACCATCTTCTTAAATATTTTGAATCTCTCAAATGCTTGTGACTTGTCATGAAGGAAGGTTGCCCAAGTCATTCTTGAGTAATCATCTATGAAAAACATGAAATACCTTTCTTTGGCCAAAGCTCTTGTTTGTGTTGGCCCACATAAGTCAGTATGTATCAACTCCAAAGGTCTTGAGGTGTTATATTCTTTTGTCTTAAAACTGACCTTTTCTTGCTTACCTCTAATACATTCATCATAGAATGTGTTTGATGGTTTTATGATTTGAGGTATGTTTCTCACATACTAGTTCTTGCTTATCTTCATCAAATTATCAAAATTCACATGGCCTAGTCTTTAGTGCCACAACCAACTTTCATCAACCTGTCCCATCATGCACTGGGACTCATAACATTCCTTTAGATTATAGACATTACCCTCTGTTCTCTTTCCTTCCGCTACCACCTGATCAATACTCTTCTTCCTTATCTAGCAACTGGTAGAATCAAGTGAGAACTTGTACCCTTTGTCACACATCTGACTTACACTCACCAGGTTATGTTTCAAACCTTCCATATAGTACACATCATGAGCCTTGAGCTTTCCATCAATATTCAGTGTACCCCAACCTTTGATTTTGATGGAGGAGTTGTCACCGAACCAGACTAAACCACCATTCCAATCATCAAGATTGATGAACTTTTTCTTATCTCTGGTCATGTGATTTAAGAAACTCCTGTCAACTACCCATAAATTCCTCCTTTCGGCATGTAGAGTGGCCTACACAATCAGGCTAGACTCTGTCTTGTTTTTCTGCTTCTCTACCCAAACCAATTTCTCTTCTTTCTTTTCCTCTTCTGTCACTTTGTGTTCTGGTTTTGATTCCAACTTTTCATCTAGTATAAATCTCTTTTACTTGTCAGTTCTTAGCTAACAGTGCCTTGCTATGTGACCAAAATTTTGACACTTATAACATTTCACATTAGCACTAAAAGGTGTACTCAATACATTCTTGTAGGAAATTTGCATGTTACTCCTACATTCATAACTCTTGTGACCAAACTTATTGAAATTATAACACATGATATTTGTACTTTGTAATGCAGCAAATGAGTTTCTACTTTCAAAACTAGGGTTGACATTCATTTTCCTACAGACTGCCATCCTATGACCGAACTTGTTGCACCAATGACAATAACCGTGAAATTTTGGTATATACCAGTTAGGTTTTCTTAAACCTACAATTGACTTCCTCACTAGGGTGCTTCCTTTCATGCTGCTAATGCTTGTGAATCCTTCATGATCAATGCTTGCATTCCTTCTTGGATTTGCATGTTGGTGCATTGAGTATGGTCTCTGGTTCATTTATTTAGCATACCAGTTTGTGTATTGGTTTCTAGTAGCATATGTATATGTCTTTTTGTTGGTATCCTTGCCCGCTGTGAATATCTTCTTCTCTTCACCTTCCTTTGTAGAAGTGAATTGAATTTCCTTATCCGACGTGTCTTTTCTTTTTGAAATTTTATCTTTTAGAAATCCTAAGCCACTGGTATCTTTTGATTGCTTCTGATTGCTCAGCATCTTGTCCAAAGCATCAGTGCTACCTTCATACTTGCTTCTCACTTTTATTTCTTCTTGAATTTTCTCCAAGTCCTTCCGAAGTTTCACTATTTCTACTTCTAGATTCTAATGTTCCTTTTCCTTTTCACTCAAATTGATACTAGTGAATTCACACATCCTCTTGGCCTCTGCCAACTGAAGTTTTAGATCTTCAATAGTTTTTTGAGACTCTTCAAGAGATTGTTCCAACAACTCTTGTTCTTCAGCTGCAACCCTTTTTACCTTCTTCAACTCTCTTCTTGTTTTCTTTTGCTCATCTAAGGCACTAATGAGCTCTTCTTCAAGATCCACTTCACCTTCTTTCTCTTCCTCTTCTGCTTCTTCAGGCACTGGTACCTTTTGAGCCATAATTGATTTTATCTTACTCCATCATCATTGCAACAATCATTTGAGGAACTTTCCTCATATGTGGTATCATCTTGATGTGTGAAAAGAGTGCTTTGCTTTCAGTAGCCTTTCCTACCATGTCGATAGACATTTTTCTTCCTATCCTTACTAAATGATCTACTACCTTTTGATTGATCATCTTCATTCTTGTCACCATAAGGACATTTAGCAGCAAAATGTCCAATCTTTCCATAGTTGAAACATTTTAAAGGAAGCTTTCCTTTATTCTGACAAAGTTTGCTATGATGTCATCAGAGTCTTCACTAGTTGTATCATGGGCAGATTCTTCTTTTCCTTTTCTTGATGTCTTGAATGTATCTTATTTCTTCACAACATCAGTACCAATAGTCCTCATCTCATAAGCAGTTAGGGAGCTATACAACTCATCCATTGTGAATACTTTCAGATCTTTTGCTTCTTCTATTGTTGAGACCTTTGTATCATACTTAGACGTAAGGGATCTAAGTACTTTCTTTAGTACAACCTCATCTTTTATTTATTCTCCAAGTCCTCTAATGGTGTTTGTTGTTTAATCAACCCTTTGGAGATAGTAAACAATCTTCTCTTCATCTCTCATCTTCAAGCCCTCAAGCTGTGCTCTCAAAGTCTGCAACTTGGCTTCCTTGACTTTAGCATCGCCTTCAAAAATCTTCTGCAGCTTATCCCAGGTCTCCTTGATAGAAGAACAGTGCATGACTTTAACAAACTCATTATCAGACAACCCACTAAGAATGAAATTCTTGGCTTTAGCATTGTTCTCGTATTCCTTCTTAGCATTTGGATTAGTGGGAGGATTATTAGGAACTATAACCATTTACAACTGACATCCATACATCACAACCTAGAGAGGACAAATAGGTTTCCATTCTTATACTCCAAAAGGCATAGTTGATACCATCTAACATAGGAGCTTTTGAGGAGGCTGATTCATTTCTTGCCATTGTGACCACTTGATAGGATCTACCTAAGCTAGAGAATTCTTTTGATAAAATAGGGAACCTGGCTTTGATACTAATTGTTGGACACAATGGATCACTAAGAGGGGGGTGAATCGGTGATTTAATCTTTTCTTTTCAACAAGAAGATACCAGTAAATGACACAAACTGAGTGTTAATCGACACCATAAATAGTGCAACCAAGGTGTGTGAAAGGATTTACTAAACTATTAAAATATCACATAAACAAAGCTGCAACACATAACACCAGATATATACGAGGAAAACCCAATGTGGGAAAAACCTCGATGAGACTAGTTGTTGGAGATCTTCTGCTCCAATCCAGCCTCACAATGAAACTCTAATTGCAAAATTTAGGGCACCAACCCAAGGATCACTAACCCCTGACTTATGAGCACCGACTCAAAGGATCACCAACCCTTTGCACAATTTTATAGGCTAGTACCTGAAGGAGCTACAACCCCTGCACTAAGCTACAACTTAGTGAGAAAAAATATAAGACTCAGATACACAAATGAAATCACTGTTGCAAATGAAGTTTTGCAACCTTACAATATCCTTCTCTGTCAGTTTTGGTCTTATCACTCTGTTTCCTCTTTTCCTACTCTGCAACTTGACTTTGCTGATCACCTTTCTCAATCCTTTCTCACACTATCTTCCTCTTTCTTAACTCACCCTCAATCACTCTTTATTAGGCACTGCTTGTGCAGGTTTATAACCTCTATGTTCAATGCACTCTTCATCAGTTGTTCCTTATACTGATTTACTCTACTTCACCTGTAAATTAATACTTTTCTTAGAAACACTATTAGTATTTTTCTCTTTGGCTCTCAGACATAAAAAATTACCATTGTCTTCTACAACAACAACAATATTTCTTAGTCTCGAGCTCTTCTTTTTAACCACTGGTTTCTCACCAAAACGCAAATCAAAATTTGAGCACTTATGGTTTCCTTTTCCTGACACAATCTGCATTAGATTCTATCTAGTCTATCCTGTGTCGATCACCTATACTCCAGATATTTATCTATACATATTTTCCATTCCTAATGCATGCTTGATAAAGATAGCAATCACGTACAATATTTTTTACTTTGAAATCCATTGACACATAAAAGCACCTAGCTATTTCCTTTTCAAGGTCATCTTGGGATCGAATTTCCTTTGCATTGATTTAGGCACCAACCGCTTGCTGATATTCCTTCGTCATTCTTTCTTCCTCAAGCCACATCTATTAGTTACAATCCCGTGATTTGTGGTTGTTTCATTTATGTCAACCAACAGTTTCACCAACCTTGTTGATGGTAGCTTTACCGACTGCTACATATTTGCAACCTTGGCTCCACATGGCATCACACAATCAACCACTTATCTTATCAACACATAGTCAGTTCATACTTGATTGTTTAACAACCTCATACCGGTACAACCCTTTGACGGTGATACCTTCTTCTTTTGCTAACCGATAGTGTACACTGCACTGGTAACACATCTTCACCTTCAGTGGTTTATGATGACTTTAATATTCTGCCTCTTTATCATAAATAGGCAGCCAAACTTTAGACTAGTATAAGCTCAACCGGTTATTACTTAACATGCTCACCCACACATGTATCTCATCTCATACTGATGAAGTTACTGATAGTACTTGTCTTCCATCATACCGGTACATTATTCTTCATCCTAGTAGCTTTCCTACAATACCGATTGACATCAATGACAACTGAATTCCAACAAATGAGATTGTTGCCAAGGTGTTGAGATCTTTGTCTCCTACTTATAAACAAAAAGTTTCTTCTATTGATGAGATCCAGAGTATGCCTACAATGACAAGAGATATGTTGGTTGGAAAGCTTGCTACATTTGAGCTGAGTGAATTTGGAGAATCACATGGAAAGTCTGAGACAACATTTAGAGCATCTGCATCTATATATAGTAAGCAGAAGTATGATCCTGACGAATGTAAAATATCTATATATGGGAGAGAGAGAGAGAGAAAAGAGATGGAAGAGCAAGAAAAACAACTAGATGAACTTGAGGCATTGATTTCCTAAAGATTACCTAAAGGTGCTGGTAAGTATGATGGAAAGTTTCCTTTGAAATATTTCTCTTGTAATAAGATAGGACATTTTGCTTCTAGATGCTTAAAGAGAATGACTAAGTATGAAAGGAATGATAAATTTGATAAGCATGATAGGAATGATAGATATGACAAGCATGATAAATATGATAAGCCCTACAAGTCTAACTCGAAGTTTAGAATCTAGAAGAACTGTTATTATGCTACAGATGAAGGTGTTATAAATGATGAATCAAAAGGAGATGAAGTTGTGTTTATTTCTATTAAGGAAGATGGACCTGTACCTGTTGATTCCACTAGTTGTGGTATGGAGGAGAAGGCTTTAGCTACTAAGGTTGAAGAGAAGATGAATGGGTAATTGAAAATAGTTGTTCACATTATATGACCGGTGATAAAAGAAAATTTGTGAGCATGGAAAGATATGATGGTGGAATAGTTAGTTTTGGAGATGATAAAGCCTATGTAATTCATGGGAGAGGTTCTATTTCTTTTAATGGTAAGCATAACACTGATGATGTCTTGTATGTTGAAGGATTGAAGCATAATATTTTGAGTGTTGGATAGATGGTTGATAAAGGTTATGATCTACAATTCAAGGATGGTAAATGCAAGATCTTGAATGCCTCCAGTATAGAGATTGCATTTGGAACTAAGACTAAAGGTAACATTTTTCATTTGAATGCTAGTGAGAAAGGTTGTTTGATTGCTCATATTGATGAGTGTCGATTGTGACATGGGAGAATGTGTCATGTAAATTTTAATTTAATGATTAAGATCAATTATACACATGCTATTAGAGATCTACCTAAGATTATTAATCCTGCTAATCTGATATGTAAGGAATGTTATTTGGGTAAGAAAACAAGGATTTATTTCAAAATCAAATAGTATACATAAAAATGATTGCTAGATCTTGTGCATACTGACCTATGTGGACCTACAAATGTTAGAAGTGTGCAAGGTGATAAATATTTTATGCTACTAATTGATTATTATTCTAGGATGATGTGGGTTGTGTTTTTGAAGGAGAAATCAAGAGCATTTGATAAATTCAAAATATTCAAAACTAAGGTAGAGACTGAGTTTGGATTGAAGGTGAAGTGATTGAGATCTAATAGAGGTGGAGAATTTTGTTCTGGTGAGTTCAATTCATTCTATGAGAAGCATGGAATTAGAAGACAACTATCTTCTCCTAGAACCCCTTAGTAGAATGGAGTTGTTGAGAGGAATAATAGAATTGTTTTGGATGCTACAAGGACTATGTTGATTGAAGGAAATGTTATGAAGATTTACTGGAGAGAATCCATTAGCACTTCTGTTTATACATTCAACAAAGTTCACATCAAAGGTGATACTTGTAAGACCCCTTATGAGCTATGGTTTGGTCATGTTCCTACTGTGAGATATTTTAGATTATTTGGTAGCAAATTTTATATCAAGAGAGATGAGGATATAATAAAGTTTAATGATAGAAGTGATGGAGGTATCTTCTTGGGACATTCTACAAAGAGCAAGGCCTATTGGTGCTACAATAAGAGACTAAGAAAGATAGTGGAAAGTGAAAATGTGAAGGTGGATGAGAACTTTGGGAGATAGATTAGAGAATGTGGTTATGATGATGGACAACATATTGTTTTAGCCCCTTTCAGTCTGAAGAACCTAAGTAGAATGATCTGGTAGAGACAATTAATTTGGATGTTGCTGCTGCTAGTGAAGGAGTGTAGGAACTTTATAATCAAAATAATCAAAAGACTTTGACGTATCTAAGATTGAATTATTCTGAAAATTAAATAATTGGTGATAAGAATAAGGGTTCGATGACTAGAAGAAGGTTAACTACTGAAGAAGTATGTTTGATTTCTAAAGTTGAACCTAAAGATGTTGTTGAAGCCTGTAAAGATGAAAATTCAATGAGAGCTATGGAAGAAGAACTAGATCAAATTGAAAAGAATAATACATGGGAACTTGTGCCTAGAGCTAAGGATAAGAATATTATTGGTACTAAATGGGTATTCAGAAACAAACTGAATGAAGCTGGTGAAGTTGTCAGAAATAAAGCTAGACTGGTTTGAAAAGGATACTCACAGCAAGAAGGAATTGATTATGAGGAGACTTTTTCCTCAGTTTCCAGACTTGAAGCTGTTAGACTATTGCTTGTTTATGCTACTTATAAAGATTTCAAGGTATATTCGATGGATGTCAAATCTGCCTTTTCAAATGGTGATCTTGACGAAGAAGTATACATTGAACAACCTGATGGATTTTCATTATCAGGTCATGGAGACATGGTATGTAAATTGAAGAAAGCTCTTTATGGATTGAAACAAGCCCCTAGAGCCTGATATGCTAGACTAGATAAATACTTGTTGAAATTGGGACTTACTAAAGGTGTTGCTGACAATAATCTATATTTCAAGATTGAAAATGATAACATCCTGGTTGTTGAAGTCTTTGTTGATGATATTATCTTTGGTGGTGATGATAACTTGAGCATGAATTTTGTTGGTGATATCCAAAAAGAATTTGAGATGTCTATGATTGGTGAGATGAAATTTTTCTTAGGTTTGCAGATTGCACAGACTAGAAAATATATATTCATATATCAAACTAAGTATGTGAAGGAATTGCTGAATAAGTTTAGGTTAGATGACTCCAAACCGGTTGGAATTTGTATGTTGACTGGTTGTAAACTCTCTAAAAATGATGAATCTCCTAAAGCTAATAAGAGTTTGTATAGATCTATGGTAGTGGAATGCTATATCTTACTCAGACTAGGCCAAACATTATGCATGTTATATCCATGGCTGCTAGATATCAAGCTGATCTGAAAATGAGTCATGTCACTGTTGTGAAGAGGACATTCAGATACTTGAAGGGAAATGTGGACTATGGTTTATGGTCTCTAAGCAATGATGATTTCATGATTTGATCTCACACTAATGCTGATGGGTTAGTGATGTAGATGACCAAAAGAGCACTACCGGTGGAGCATTCTTTTTAGGTAAGAAGTTGGTTTCATGGACTAGCAAGAAACAAGATTCAGTATCCTTATCTACTTTTGAAGTTGAGTACATTGCTACTGCTAGTAATTGCACTTAGGTAGTTTGGATGAAGCAAATGTTAAAAGATATCAGAGTTATTCATGATGAGTCTACTGTTATTTATTATGATAATTCCAATGCTATTAACATATCAAAGAATCTGGTACAATGTTCAAAGACTAAACATGTGCCAATCAAATATAATTACTTCAGAGAGCAAGTTAGTGAAGAGAAGGTGAAGTTGGACTATGTATCTACAAAGGAACAAATTGCTGATATTTTCACTAAGCCTTTTCCTACAAATACATTTGTATACTTGAGAGACAAGTTAGGAGTGTCCACCCCTCCTAATGAGAATTAGATGCATTAAGTTGCATCAATCTGGTGGATTTAAGAGCTTTATCTCTTTATCCATATTGGTGTTTTGGTGTTGCTCCTCTGTTGGAGTAGTCTATGTTTTGGGGAGAGAGATTCATGTTTTTGTTTTTGGGAGAGAATTTGGTTTTCTATTTTGAGAGCTTTGACATTGTTGTCAAAGGGGGAGAGAGATCATGTGAAAAACTTTTTTCTAAGTTCTGATCTTAGGGGGAGTTTGCTAGTGATATCTTCTTTCTTTGCATTGATTGTTTATCACATTCATATGTTGCCATCAATGCCAAAGGGGGAGATTGTTGGATATTGTTGGTCATTGCTACTACTAGGATATGTTGTTGTTATTGATGTCAACATATTCTTGTGATATTCTCCGGTGATTGCTAATTGAGAAGATTTTCTGATCTAGTTTGTAGTGTTGGTTTGTTGATCATTGTTTTGAAGAGTCTGGTATATCCTTCGCTATATTCTAGTGTGATCAGATCTGGTGCTGAGATTTTGGGATATTTTTTGGGATGGTCGTATGTATCTTCATTTCAGATGATTCATGATTTGGTTCTCCAAAAGTTATCTTTCTTCGTGACAATTGCTGATTGGTTGTGTTCTTGAGATTTTAGACGTTGATTGATGAAGATTTGATAAGTGGTGTTGGTGTAGCTATTCCTGATGATTCTAATGTTCTTGCTGGTGTTTCCTAGTCATGTCCTATTTGTTTTGGTGATCTACATTGATTGTGTGTGAGATTTGGATGGTTTTCATCAATCGGTATTGATTTGCGTGTTATGCGATATTTCTGGTGGTGTAGCGTGTTGCAATTGATCTTGGCATGATTTTCAGTGGAATTGTGTGTTTAGAAATTTGATATAGGACCATGTTATGCAATAAACCATTATATTGGTCTAGTGGTTAATCTTTGTGTCTTGTGATGTAATTTTGTAATTATGAGTTGAGGGTCAGGGTTTAGCCGACCTTGTTGTCAAGGTTGATGAATTGTATATATAAGTGATATATTATGTAATTTGGGTATCGATGTTGTGTCTACATTATCAGAGAGAGGTGTATGTGAGAACAAGTGATTTATCCTTTGGTGTTGAGTTTGAGGAGAGATTGGTATTGCAAGGTAGACATCTGTACTTAACCAAAACTATAATTAAGCATATGGAGATGCTATTCAATCAGTTCATTTCTTCTGGATTGTAGTCCAAATCATATTGTAAGTCAGTGACACTTCCCTAAAGGTTGTAGCCTTCCAGGTCATTATATTTGAGTAGTGAGCTCTAGGTAATGTGCCTAAATGAATATGCATTCCCCATTGTAATATTTTCACATACTACTGTAGAGTAGCATTTTACTGTGGGTAGGTTCCCACTATGGTTTTTCCCTTAATCGGGTTTTCCACATCAAAATCTTGGTGTTGTGTGTTGTGCCTTCAATCTTCCTATGTATCTTATTGCTGCAGTTTATTAGATCTTTTTTTGGTGGTTAAGTTTGTTATTTCAGTGAAGAATGATTCATCCCCCCTCTCAGTCTTCCTTCTTGATTGCTGCTAACATGTACTTGGTGCTATGATTGTGATGATGTAATTAGTTCATATTGCTATGCTTTAATAATATGGTAATTGGTATTGGAATGGTTATTTGATGTTATAAGAAATGAATGGTTGGGATAGGAACATTTGGTTTTGTGCTTTAAAAAAAACCTTATGAGATGGTTTGAGTATTCATAGATGGATGTAATCATCCTAGGTTAAAATAACAAAGCATACGTGATTATGTGAAAGGAATTAACGATAGTAAGTTACACTGCATTTGGATTATGGAAATAAATATGTTATCATGTTAAGGAATTGTTAAGTGATTAGTTTAAGTAATGGCGTTGAGATACCCTAGGGAGTATAGATGTTATTGATGTCACTATGCTTATGTCTACTTGCATATAATGTTGAAGATCGTGTTTATGTTGCATTAGTTTATGTGATGTTTAAAAAAAAATGTTATCTCTATTTTGCATGTTAGTTAGTGTATTCCTCTAGGGTATTTTGGCAGGCATTACAGTAGTGATATTTGTTCCATTCATTGTATACATCTTATATTTTTCATTTGTTTTACTTGTTATGTAATATATTGTATATTATTGTTAAATCTCATTAATATATTTACACCTTGAATCACTTGATGATGGTTGTCATCTAAAGAAATCCATAAAGAAGATATAAATTTTTGGAAGAGAAAAATTCCTTGTCTAATGTGTGAAATGCAAAAGGGTCTACCTTTGACATTTTTCAATGCACAAGAACACTAACTCATACACCAATTTGATGATATTGAATTGTGTGGACCTGTACACACAGGTTAATGTTGATGGTTGAGAGGCACTTGAAATTTTCAAAGGCTTTGGTTAGACAAAGAGCACATCCTGAGGGTTCTATGGTGGAGGGATATATGGTATACCGGTGTAATGCCCGCCAAAATACCCCATAGAAATATAGCTAAATACACACTAATTTAATTTAATTTTTTACAATACAACACATAACATCACTTAGGCAATGCAATGAGCGCACAATAACATTTAAGCATTATGAACATAGAATAATTCACTCAAGCTATTTAAATAATTATGCAAGAGGAATACAATAAACCATTACTACTAACTCCCTAGGGTATCTCAATGCCATTACTTAATCTACCTACATAAGCAATAAGCATTTACTTTCTTCTAGATCAATACATCATAATCTTAATCATTATACACACATAGGTACATCATAGCAATACCTAACACTCATGATATGCAATCTACTTAATCTTTCATTTAACATGAGATCCTATCTTTCAATGTACATCTATTTCCCTTTTCACTTAGATTCATTTTATACACCAAGTCCAAAAGTTTCTATTACCTTTAACCAACCTTTGACTATGAACATCACTATTCATATACCAAGATTAACCCTTACATTGCATTAACATATTTTCCATTTACGATTAACTTCCACATAATCATTTATGATTCTATGCTTCTAGCATACTTATTACTTCATCATGATTCCTAAACTACATAAGGCAATAACCACAAAGACTTCCTAAACATTTAATCCATAGCCCATTTAATTCTCATAAATTCTCTTACACTATATCAAGTAATCAACAATCATTTTATTATAAATCAGGTAACTACACGAATTCAACTCAACACAAACTAAGATACAATATCCTAATTCCATAGCAACTAATAGCATCCACCTAATGAAGATAGAATTTTAAACCATAAAATATGATACATTCTAATCCTTTTCTAAAAGACAAGTATTCATTTTTCCATCTACCCATACACTTACTAGAAATTTCCATTAATAAGATTAGTAATCCATTCATTAAGAATCTTCGTACAATATTTTTGTAAGGAAAATTCAGTCACATCCCTTACAATTATAAGATTTAAAACCAACCATTAGATCATTGTCTATGAAGTATGATACTATAATTTCAATTTCTTTATTCATCAAACATAAACATGTCCCAAGTTATCTTCCAATATTACTCATACTCATACATCCTTTGGAGGCATAAAATTTCTTCTACTTATAGCATTAGTTAGAGACATCATATAATGCCCCTACCCTAGTCAGTCTTGTAAAACCCATTTGACCTTGGTTGACTTCCTATGTGGCATTTTTGAATGGTAGGTTAACCGTGATGCAATGTGTAGTTTAGATAATATAAATAATTGTGCATACCTATTATTGTGCTCTTGCATCGATTCTTGTGTAAATGTAATTGTTTCCTAACTCTTGTGATAAATCCCAAGCTAACGCCTTCATTGAATATGTATATGTATATGTATGCTTGCGTGATTCATGGGTGTAGGAGATTACAGGTACAACACTGCCTAGGATGAGGTTCATCTCTTTCAGGATTTGCAGGGTTGAGTAAACCTCCTCCATCCTCAGAATTTGGATTTGGGGGTCATAAAACTCTCATCTTGCCTTAGCCATGGTTAGGTGAGTGTCGTGTGTGTTCATGGGGCTTTCTTTTTGATGGGTTACGTGTCGTGTGATTTGGTGGACTTCCTTGATTTGTGTGCCATGTGCGGGGTAAGTGGAGTTTGTTATCCTAAGTATTTAATTCAATTTAATGAGTGGATGTATGCATTTGTAATTTAGAAATTTAAAATAGGTAACTTCTTTTATATGAATAATCGTTAATTTAAAGAGATCGCTTTAATTATAATTGTAGCAAGCTTAAAGTATTTAACTTGAATTAATGTGTTCATTTACGCAATAGTAGTTGAGAAAATTAGAATAAATAGGTTTCTTTCATGAGATTAGTCATTTATTAAAAAGGTCACTTTATTATGTTGTAGCGAGTTAATTTAATAGTTAATTTTAAAAATAATAAAATTCAATGAGTTATGCAATTTAGAAAGGAAAGATTTAAAGTCATTTGGGAAATAGAAATAAATTAATCATTTTCGCACTTTGGAAGAAAAAGGGTAAATTTTATTATTTAAAAGAAATTATTTTCTTTTTACTTGTAAAGCTGATATAGTATAAATGATTGATTTTTGGAAATTTAAATTAATCTAAACGCCTTACCCTGGTCAATATTTTCGAAATATAATGTAGGCCTAAATTAACATTGAGAAAATAAAATTTAAAACTAAATAAGAGATAGAAGCATTTTAATTTTAATTAGAAAAGGGAGTTAGATTTATTGAGTAGTGGAAAAGAATGATTTCCATTTTCATTTTCTTTTATTTTAAAAAAATAAATGCTTAAATTCGAAATTGGAAATTAGGTCAAAAAGAGAGGGGTTTCTCATTTTTAACCTAGTTTTTGGAAATATTTTGGGGGGTTTTTCTTTTTGGGAGTTTTTGGATGGAAAAGAAAGGGGGACATTTTGGAAGGATGGATTTTTCTACAGGTGGGCTCTTCTTCAAAATTCTTGCTAGGAAAGCTAAAGGAGATAGGTTTCTTGTTAACCCTTATTTCATTGTGAATCAAAAAAATGTGTTTGTTTCTTCCTCATGAAATTCTGTTTGTTTTTAAAAAAAAAAATCCATATTGGTTGTTTTTGGATCATGAATGTTTAAAAGGTTTATAGGTTTTGAATAAATCCATCTGGAAGTTTGTTTTGGGTATTTAGAAAATCATGTTCTTGCAATAAAATTTCTCATACTGTTGTTTTAAACATTCTGGAAAAAAAAAAATATTAGTGATTGTGAATGAAAGAAAATTTGGGGGTTTTTAGTTTATTACTATTTTACTTTTATGGGGTTTTGATTTGTTATTAATTTGTGTAAATCAATCTCCTTGGCCATGATGGTGTTTGATTTTAAAAAAGGAAAAAAAAATAAAATTAAAGATGAGATAACCATGCTGTTGGAAAACGAAATTTTAAAGTCTTTGGAAGACTGTATTTTTTTTTGCTGTGTGACTTTTTTTGACAGTAGATAAATTTTTTAAAAAAAAAAATTACAACAAAAAAATATAAAACAAAAAAAATAACAAGAACCCTCGTGGCGGGGATAAACCCCCACCACGGGGTGTAGCGTTTGCTACCATGGTAGCGGACTGCTACCAAATGGTACCAACGCTCCCCATGGCAGCCGGTTGCTACCATTTGGTAGAAGTGCTACCAATGGTAGCGTGAGCTACCATGGGGGCCACGTGGGGTCCACATGGAACACCCCCCATTGTTATTTTATTTTATTTTATTTTTATTTAAAAAAAATTATGATATAATAAAATAATTAATTTGGTTTTAATAATAGTTTTTTTAAATAAAGTTTTTAAATAATAACTAATTTTTATTATTATATATTTAATGTGAAGGTTAATATATGTATTAATAAATAATAAATTTGAAATTCGAATGTTATTAAATAATATGATTAATATATATATATTTTTGAAGGAAATTTATATATATATATTGAATAGTATTTCTTTTTTTAAAATATTACGATATTTAGGAACACCTTGTGATTCGATCTGATCATTCCGAGAACTTAGAAATGGAAATCTGAAATGTATAAGTATTTTTAAGTTCGTCATGGAGAATTTTGAAAGCTCAAATGATATGCTAATAGGATCATCAGAAATTTAATAATGTATCGATTGGAAGTTTGGAAGTTAATGATATCTTCTTTAGTAAAATAAATGGTTTAGTTACTTTCCTTCCTAATAATGAGAAATAGATAATGGAAAATATGGCAAGTTTAATCTATGTTTTTCGCTTGTGTTAAGTACTGGCAAGGCCTTGATAGGTTTGTTTGGACCCTGTCGTATGGTTACTTGTGTTGGTCATAGCCGGTCACGTCCCTAGTCAGAGTATTATCAGTCAATAAAGCCTGTAATTGCTTTGATGTGTTTAGTAGGATCCTCTTCAAAAGGGATCATTATGTAATTTCCGACCGAGGTGTCTGTTGTATATTGGTTGTTTCGCCTAAGTGGCAAAGATATAAAAGACATATAAATTATGTATTTCTAACGATATTAAATACCAAAGGGGTCTTGCAGTTGAGCAGACCTGGAGATGTAGCCCTTTAGGGGTGAACTTCGAGATCATATCCATGTTATGCGATGCCTTGTTTCTTTAATTCATACTTTAAGTTATCATGTATGGTTGCTTTTCATAAGTGTATAATGGAAATTTAATGAAGCTAAATCAAAGTGCATAAAATTAGTTATCTTGATAAATGTAGTAGTCAGGTTCATAAAACATTGTAATTATGATTATGGAAAAGTATTTTGTTTATGTTAATTAAAAGAAGTAATAGTGGAAAGAATCTTGCTAGGTCACCATTATTGGATTAACTTGTTATAAAGCTTATAAATGGAACGAATGTGAATGGGAAACAAAGTTAGAATTAATATCGTAATTTCTAGATTGAAACCTAAAGGATGAACCTCACATAGGTATTTACCTTTTTATCTTAGTTAATGAGCATTGTCATGTTAGTTATATTGCACTACATTGGATAAATTTATTTAGTTATTTATGTTTTATTCTTAACAAATAATCCTTACCAAATTAATTTTATAAATGGGTGAACTCAACTAGCTTTCCATAATTATAACCCTAATAAATGAATTTCTTTATGATTGCTAAAATTGAACTGAAAAGGGAAGGATTCATATAGTTGTTTATATCTTAATCTTAGAAAATGTATATCTTCATATTAACTTCATTTTAACTAAAAAGAGTGACATACATTAAGTTAGTTAAATTCTAATCCTAATGGAAGACCGTCACTATGAACTTATATTTTAATCCTGTAATAATGAATATCATCTTGCTAACTATATCTTAATTAAAGGGATGAACTCATGTGTTCCTAATACATTTTTACCTTAATGAATTGAGCTCCTTCTATTAGCTTTATTAAAACTTCAATGAATGAATCTCATCTTATTAACCATACTTTTAATTATAAAGGATGATATCAAATGTGGGTGGTTACTTTAAACCCAAATGAATGAACTTCATGATATTAATCGCATTGAACCTTATGGGAGGCCTCTTGAAATAATTATGTTTTAAAGTGCATTGAGTAAATAACCTCACAATGGCCTCCTATCCACCCAAAATAAATGAACGCTTCCTAAAATTCTAAGACGACAATTCATTGAACATACATATAACCATGTCTTATGCATTATCTCGTAAATTAAGATATCCAACTTATTGGATCAATTGACACGGGTTGAGTTAGGTGTAAGGTTACGTAATCGCATTGGGAAACTCCTTAGGTTTGTTTATCATTCCACTATGCTATCTAAGTTTTAGATAACTCCAAATTATCTTAATGTTGTAACTTATTATTAACGCTCGTAGTTAGTATTATTATAAAAAGAAAATATTTGCACTCTATTTAAGTGTTTTTAACTTAAACCCTTAGGGGTTTCCTGGCGGGGCATTACACTTGGTATTAGAGCCCATGTTGCAACACTGGGATCTCTGGTTTTGCTTGTGCCCTTAGTTGTTGTGTGTGTGTCTACCTTAGGTTGTATGCTCGTTCTCCTTGATGTGAGGGTGTGGTTGAACAAACCCTACTTGTGTGTAACGTGTGTGTCCACACCTTGTTTTCACCTTCTTGTTGTGGGTGTTTAGGGGAATGATTATAGGTGTTTTGCCTACTTATTGAGGTCTTGGTCTAGGATTTCTCTTACTTTGGAAGGGAGTCATATGTACCTTTGTTCTTGATTTGTTTTACTCTTTTGACTAATCCATCTGGGTTGGTTGTTAATATCTTTAATCTAAAAGTACGGTATGTGCTTGTTTATGGTATTGATTGATTTTAATGATTGTCCACTTGAAAGACTAGTATGGCAAATGTTAATGCTTATTATGTAGTACATTGAGAGATTGTGACTCTTCTTCTTCTCTCTCTCTAGTAAATTAAAAGGGTTTGATATGGGTAATTATCTCTTATTTAAGTTTTCTTATTGCAAGAGAAAGGATGATATTTCTTGAGCCCTTGTGTCGGCCTTATAATGTTTTTTGTGTTTTAGATTGTGAAAGGGATTTGGTTTGGGAGTTAATTTTTGGTTAATGATAGAAAATGGTATGTTTGCATTAAAGGGTTCTCCATGTGCTTGGTAGGAGTAATATAATTAAATTCCATCTTAAGTAAGGTGCATTAAAATGCGCATAGTTGATTTTGAGCAAATTGCTTGTTGTGAAAGGATTACCAAAGGAGGACATGTTATAGTAGCTTCAGGAGTGTATTAATGTGTTCCTCGAAAGATGGTTTTATGTGCTTATTCAACTAGTGTGATTTAGGACCTATTAAGAGACACACCATTTAACTTGCTTTGGATATAGATAATTGTCTTATTGTGTTTAAGAAAGAGTAAATGAAAGACTTGTTGAATTGCATGCATTAAATGTGTAAAATCTAGTAGATAGCTCTTCATTTACCTCCTTGTTGTATTATGAATTTTTGATGTTAGATTTGATGTATTATTGTATTGTATTGTATCATGAATAGTGATTGTTCTCAATAAGACTTGTATTTAAAAAGAAAATTTGATTGTCTTGAATTCTTGATCGGAAAACTAGAACATTATAGTGCAGCAATAATGAGTAGAAATGTCATGTTAGGTTGCTTTGGCACCTTCCTAAAAGATAGTGAAATGAAAACCGTGCAACTAAAATGATAGACTTATATCCAAGCATATGGTGTGATCTTGAAGTTCTTGTGTATTCATAGGAAATAATTGATTTTCCAACTCTCTTCCTCCTCTTGCCTAAAATATAGTATTTGTTGTTTTGAAATACTATTTGGAATGCAGTGATTTAAGAAGAAATTTTGTTATAATGCATATGAAATTGTATGTTTGCTTTTGGCTTCTAATTGAAAGAGGAAAGTTTTTTTTCGCTTGGAAAAGAAAATTGCATAGTTAGTAATGTGAATGAAAATGCTTAGCGAGATTTGAGAAAGATATCAGAATGATGTTATTTCCTTGTGTAAATTTGAATTGTTAAGAATTTCAGAACATGTATCTAGAGTAAACTTTATTTGGTGATTCATGTGTAGAAGCATAATTAAGACTTCTCTTAAGTACATGTTAGCATAGTGTAAGGTACTCCCCATAAATGTGACTAAACCAATAATGGTGCTATTCTGTGTGTGTTGTGAGAAAACTCGTACTTGTTTTGTGTGCCCATGGGATGGTGAAGTAGTCAACCATGGGGAATATGTTTGCTTTTGAGTATGGGAAACCATACCTAGCTATGTGATGTTGCTTATTTGTTTCCTTACTGAGTGCCAACCCACGGGTTGTTGATAAGTCAGTATGTGAAGGGGTAGTAGTAGAAGTCACCATTCCTTGAATAGTATGAGCAGCGTACGAGTAATGTCGACGCGAAGCGACTTTAGCTTCCCTATTTTGAGAAAAAATATAGTTTCGTAATGAAACTATAACATAGGTGAACTCAATACTTCCCCTTGTGATGAACCGATCTATGAGGTTCATGTGTGCCAGCCTATTCCAATCCCTTATTTTGAGCATATAGATGATAGTTCTTGAGCATATTGATGGATCTTATTGGAGCATCTTTTGCCTTGTCTTCATGAGAGGTGTGTTATTTTTCTTACATGAGTTGCCAATTGACTAGTGTTGGTAGACTTGTGGGTAGACCTTAGCCATGTATACCTCTGGCTTACGGCGAGTATCCTGAAAGGAACATCGCTATGTGGGGTGTGACCGACGTGTGCCTTATCCGTGGGGTACACTGCCATGCGGGATACGTCCATTGCATGCCCTGTTCGCTTGTAGTATTGCCATGCCATGCTGAGACACGATGTGGGATGTAGTAGACATTTCCATGTGGCCTACCGATAGGTATAGGGTAGAGCCATGCCACATGACGATGTGATGCAGGGTGATGTTGAGGTGCACACGACCATGCCATGCAGATGCGTGACTTGACCACACCACATGATGAGCTACTAGGATAGCTAGATGATTGGCCCTTCCTTCCTCGTTGGTGGCTAGCTGCTAGTCATGTAGTGATGTAATGTGCACCTATGATTTTCTTTTATTTATTTATTTATTTCCTTGTGGGCCAGCAATTTATTTTACTTTGACCTTGACAGTTTAGCCATGATCTTGCAATCTTGATCTTACTTGATTTGATGTTGCAAATCCGGAAATTATTTTCTTGTCTTATTGTTGGAATTGACAATTATTATCTTTATTCTTTTGTACTTTGGTGGGTAAACCGGTTTATCCTTGTTGTTTTCATATGCTGGTCTTGTGTTGCAAAGTGAATTCCTCTCCAAGAATGTAGGAGACGGTCTTGGATGAGTGTATACGAGGAAGTAGATGTAGGGAACCTTGAGGATGGAGGTATGTGAGGTTGTGAGACAACTAGGATCCACTACCTACCTATGAGTGGTGACTATCTCTTGGAGGCTAAACACCTTACACAACAAGGGATATACATGAGGGACTTGTATGGAAGGTAGCACCGCTATGGTGTACCCTAGCACCATCAAGCCCTTGAGTGAGATGTTGGATATTGATGATCATGTATTTGTTCTGTGAGTAGGTATAGAGATGTTGATCATATATGTTACCTTTGACCAAGCATTAGACATGCTCACATGTGGCCTTTTGTGTTGGGCAAACCAGTCTTGTGGATGGATATTATGTGCAATCATGGATAAAATGGTATTAACTTGACACTATGTTATGGGGCATAGTCATTGGAAGGGTTCTTGTGTGTTTGAAAATTGTAAACAATTGAGTTCTTATGTTGCTCTTATTTGTCAAAAGTTAACTTGGTTGTAGAAATTGATATTTGAAGCTAGTTCTATGTGATAAAGTTTTGTGGAAGAGATGAATTGGTGAAAGAAATTGACCTTGAGAGCATATTTTCTTGTCATGTTTGATAGATGAGTATGATAACTATGTCTATATATTTTAATTGCTTTAATTTGGTGTAATGAAAGGAAGGAAAAATTCTCGTTTCTCTTCTATGATTGTGTGTAAATTCTAGAATATTTAAGAAGTGTATGATTTTAGATGCATTCTATTCATGGATAATGGCATTCATAGAGGATTTATAAATGATGTTTTAAAATGTTGACAAAATAGTTGTTAGTGCAAATTGATAATTGTTAACTGAGTTTAAGGGCTAATACGTGTTGTACGACTTTCGTTTAGCCTTGCGACTTCTAGGAGTAAGTCAGAGCCTAGGGGATGATAATGTAATGCCCCTAACCTAGTCGGTCTTGTAAAACCCATTTGACCTTGGTTGACTTCCTATGTGGCATTTTGGAATGGTAGGTTAACCGTGATGCAATGTGTAGTTTAGATAATATAAATAATTGTGCATACCTATTATTGTGCTCTTGCATCGATTCTTGTGTAAATGTAATTGTTTCCTAACTCTTGTGATTAATCCCAAGCTAGCACCTTCATTGAATATGTATATGTATATGTATGCTTGCGTGATTCATGGGTGCAAGAGATTGCAGGTACAACACCCCCAAGATTTGTAGGGTTGAGTAAACCTCCTCCATCCTCAGAATTCGGATTTGGGGGTCATAAAACTCTCATCTTGCCTTAGCCATGGTCAGGTGAGCATCGTGTGTGTTCGTGGGGCTTTCTTTTCATTGGGTTACGTGTCGTGTGATTTGGTGGACTTCTTCGGTATGCATGCCATGTGTGGGGTAAGTGGAGTTTGTTATCCTAAGTATTTAATTCAATTTAATGAGTGGATGTATGCATTTGTAATTTAGAAATTTAAAATAGGTAGCTTCTTTTATATGAATAATCATTAATTTAAAGAGATCGCTTTAATTATAATTGTAGCAAGCTTAAAGTATTTAACTTGAATTAATGTGTTCATTTGCACAATAGTAGTTGAGAAAATTAGAATAAATAGGTTTCTTTCATGAGATTAGTCATTTATTAAAAAGGTCGCTTTATTATGTTGTAGCAAGTTAATTTAATAGTTAATTTTAAAAATAATAAAATTCAATGAGTTATGCATTTTAGAAAGGAAAGATTTAAAGTCATTTGGGAAATAGAAATAAATTAATCATTTTCACACTTTGGAAGAAAAAGGGTAAATTTTATTATTTAAAAGAAATTATTTTCTTTTTACTTGTAAAGCTGATATAGTATAAATGATTGATTTTTGGAAATTTAAATTAATCTAAATGTCTTACCCTGGTCAATAGTTTCGAAATATAATGTAGGCCTAAATTAACATTGAGAAAATAAAATTTAAAACTAAATAAGAGATAGAAGCATTTTAATTTTAATTAGAAAAGCGAGTTAGATTTATTGAGTAGTGGAAAATAATGATTTCCATTTTCATTTTCTTTTATTTTAAAAAAATAAATGCTTAAATTCAAAATTGGAAATTAGGTAAAAAAGAGAGGGGTTTCTCATTTTTAACCTAGTTTTTGGAAATATTTTGGGGGGTTTTTCTTTTTGGGAGTTTTTGGATGGAAAAGAAAGGGGGACATTTTGGAAGGATGGATTTTTCTACAGGTGGGCTCTTCTTCAAAATTCTTGCCAGGAAAGCTAAAGGAGGTAGGTTTCTTGTTAACCCTTATTTCATTGTGAATCAAAAAAATGTGTTTGTTTCTTACTCATGAAATTCTATTTGGTTTAAAAAAAAAAATCCATATTGGTTGTTTTTGGATCATGAATGTTTAAAAGGTTTATGGGTTTTGAATAAATCCATCTAGAAGTTTGTTTTGGGTATTTAGAAAATCATGTTCTTGCAATAAAATATCTCATACTGCTGTTTTAAACATTCTGAAAAAAAATATATATATTAGTGACTGTGAATGAAAGAAAATTTGGGGGTTTTTAAGTTTATTACTATTTTACTTTTATGGGGTTTTGATTTGTTATTAATTTGTGTAAATCAATCTCCCTGGCCATGATGGTGTTTGATTTTAAAAAAGGAAAAAAAAAAAAATTAAATATGAGAAAACCATGCTGCTGGAAAACAAAATTTTAAAGTCTCTGGAAGACTGTATTTTTTTTTGCTGTGTGACTTTTTTTGACAGTAAATAAATTTTAAAAAAAAAAAAATTACAAAAAAAAAATATAAAACAAAAAAAATAACAAGAACCCTCGTGGCGAGGATAAACCCCCACCACGGGGTGTAGCGTCTGCTACCATGGTAGTGTGAGCTACCATGGGGGCCATGTGGGGTCCACGTGGAACCCCCCCCATTGTTATTTTAGTTTTCTTTTTTTTATTTTAAAAAAATTATGATATAATAAAATAATTAATTTGGTTTTAATAATAGTTTTTTTTAAATAAATTTTTTAAATAATAATTAATTTTTATTAATATATATTTAATGTGAAGGTTAATATATGTATTAATAAATAATAAATTTGAAATTTGAACGTTATTAAATAATATGATTAATATATATATTTTTGAAGGAAATATATATATATATATATATATATATATATATAACAATTGGTGATTTCTTTTTTTAAAATATTACGATATTCAGGGACACCTTGTGATTCGATCTGATCATTCTGAGAACTTAGAAATGGAAATCTGAAATGTACAAGTATTTTTAAGTTCATCATGGGAAATTTTGAAAGCTCAAATGATATGCTAATAGGATCATCAGAAATTTAATAATGTATCGATTGGAAGTTTGGAAGTTAATGATATCTTCTTTAGTAAAATAAATAGTTTAGTTACTTTCCTTCCCGATAACGAGAAATAGATAATGGAAAATATGGCAAGTTTAATTTATGTTTTTCTCTTGTGTTAAGTATTGGCAAGGCCTTGATAGGTTTGTTTGGACCCTGTCATCTGGTTACTTGTGTTGGTCATAGCCGGTCACATCCCTAGTCAGAGTATCATCAGTCAATAGACCCTGTAATTGCTTTGATATGTTTAGTAGGATCCTCTTCAAAAGGGATCATTATGTAATTTCTGACCGAGGTGTCTATTGTATATTGGTTGTTTCGCCTAAGTGGCAAAGATATAAAAGACATATAAATTATGTATTCCTAATGATATTAAATACCAGAGGGGTCTTGCAGTTGAGTAGAGCCGGAGATGTAGCCCTTTAGGGGTGAACTCCGAGATCATATCTATGTTATGCGATGCCTTGTTTCTTTAATTCATACTTTAAGTTATCATGTATGGTTGCTTTTCATAAGTGTATAATGGAAATTTAATGAAGCTAAATCAAAGTGCATAAAATTAGTTATCTTGATAAATGTAGTAGTCAGGTTCATAAAACATTGTAATTATGATTATGGAAAAGTATTTTGTTTATGTTAATTAAAAGAAGTAATAGTGGAAAGAATCTCGCTAGGTCACCATTATTGGATTAACTTGTTATAAAGCTTATAAATGGAACGAATGTGAATGGGAAACAAAGTTAGAATTAATATCGTAATTTCTAGATTGAAATCTAAAGGATGAACCTCATATAGGTATTTACCTTTTTATCTTAGTTAATGAGCATCGTCATGTTAGTTATATTGCACTACATTGGATGAATTTATTTAGTTATTTATGTTTTATTCTTAACAAATAATCCTTACTAGATTAATTTTATAAATGGGTGAACTCAACTAGCTTTCCATAATTATAACCCTAATAAATGAATTTCTTTATGATTGCTAAAATTGAACTGAAAAGGGAAGGATTCATATAGTTGTTTATATCTTAATCTTAGAAAATGTATCTCTTCATATTAACTTCATTTTAACTAAAAAGAGTGACATACATTAAGTTAGTTAAATTCTAATCCTAATGGAAGAACGTCACTATGAACTTATATTTTAATCCTATAATAATGAATATCATCTTGCTAACTATATCTTAATTAAGGGGATGAACTCATGTGTTCCTAATACATTTTTACCTTAATGAATTGAGCTCCTTCTATTAGCTTTATTAAAACTTCAATGAATGAATCTCATCTTATTAACCATACTTTTAATTATAAAGGATGATATCAAATGTGGGTGGTTACTTTAAACCTAAATGAATGAACTTCGCGATATTAATCACATTGAACCTTATGGGAGGCCTCTTGAAATAATTATGTTTTAAAGTGCATTGAGTAAATAACCTCGTAATGGCCTCCTATCCACCCAAAATAAATGAATGCTTCGTAAAATTCGAAGAGGACAATTCATTGAACATACATATAACCATGTCTTATGCATTATCTCGTAAATTAAGATATCCAACTTATTGGATCAATTGAGGCGGGTTGAGTTAGGTGTAAGGTTATGTAATCGTGTTGGGAAACTCCTTAGGTTTGTTTATCCTTCTGCTGTGTTATCTAAGTTTTAGATAACTGCAAATTATCTTAATGTTCTAACTTATTATTAATGCTCGTAGTTAGTATTATTATAAAAAAAAAATATTTGCACTCTATTTGAGTTTTTTTAACTTAAACCCTTAGGGGTTTCCTAGCGGGGCATTACACATCATTTCAATACTATTACAATTATCATAACATTTACAAAATTTCCTTTTAACATGGCTCATCAAGAATACAAAATGCATCATTGAACTATAAATAACAATACTTATCCACATCTCATGCATCCATTTCATCTAATATAAATGTGTTACAATACAACTCAAGGTTCATCATTACAATTATATACCATAGTCAAAACTATCACTACAATTAGAACAACATAGTTATTTCTCATAAACATGACTTATTTTACAACCATTACATAATAATTTCATTACCTAATTCACATCATCATTTACATTATTGTTGCAATTATTATCCATGAACAATTTGAAGAAGCATCCTCATCCACGCAAGAAGAATCCAAAGATAGGAACATCCCAATGGCTAAAAAGCACCAACCTCTCGACCATGTGGAACCAAAAGAACCACCACCTATGCTAGGAGATGACACAAGGTCCCAACACATACTCTAAACCTAAGCTGGCACCTATAACCAAGGAGACTAACCACACAAGGACTCTCAAGCAATAACTTACACAATACAACAAGAATGAACTCCTAGAGGCATAAAACTCTTCAAAACATAAATGGATCCAATAAGCATAATCATAAATCATAAAGGGGAAACACATGTAGGAGTGGAGTGTCATCACATGCCATCCTCATAACACAATAACATAATAACACAAGGCACTAGCTTGATGGACATGTGGAGCCATCTCAACCTATGAGAGACTAAGGGAGATTAGCGTACCCTCTTCATGGCCTTCTCATGCTTATCCTAAAATATCCTCCCTAGGACTAATTCATGAGGCACAAATAAATTTAACATCTTATTAATTAATCTAACTACCCAACTCATCAATTATTAAGTTATCACTTATTTACAAATCATGGAAAACTCCAATGTACCCTGGTGGTCTAGACTTCATGCATCCTTACAAGGAACCTCATGCAAGCCTATCTCTCATGACCCCAATCATCACAAGGAAGCCCACTCCCTCTAACATGGTCTCAAACATGACAACACAAGAGGCTCTAGAATCATAATTAGATATGAGAACATACATAAATCTAAAATCACAAATAATCCATATGCAAACAAGAATCTCATCTCATAATCATGAAACATGTGAAATTTAACATCATGAGAACGAAAAATAAATGAGCCTCTTGGCCAAATAAACATATCAAGGCCATAAGAAATATCATCAAATAATCTCAACAAGGCCTATCCACTTGCTGGCGCATAATCACAAGAATCTCAATATCTCTCTTGGCACATCAATAAGAGAGGAAGCACAAACAACACAAATGGAGTAAAAATAATACAAAACCCAAAAATAAATCATA
This sequence comes from Cryptomeria japonica, assembly GCF_030272615.1. Classification (NCBI taxonomy): domain Eukaryota; kingdom Viridiplantae; phylum Streptophyta; class Pinopsida; order Cupressales; family Cupressaceae; genus Cryptomeria; species Cryptomeria japonica. The sequence goes on along the minus strand of NC_081411.1, from coordinate 706,309,793 downwards.
TGAAGACATCACCAATCATAAGTAAACATTAGATAACATCATAAATGCCCTAAAAAAGCCTCTGGTACAACCCCAAATTCAACTAACATCAAACAAACTTCAAACTGGACAAAATATTAAAAATACACATAATGGCACATACGACTGATACTTTAGTGCATTGGGGTGATCTCTTAGCACATAGAGTGATTACCCTAGTGCATTTAGTCATTCCTTTAGTGCATAGAAAAAAAGTGTAAATTTTGACAGAAAACTACTTAAGTGCGGGATCAAAACTGCTCGAAACATAATACAGATTTTTGGAGGATGAACATCTCCAACACTGAGGCAATACTCAGCAACCTTGAATCTAAAACATAGAAAGCATAATATATGACTTAAATACATTTAAAAAGACATTCCAAATAACAAATCATCCATACACAAGAGGATGAGTGAAATGAAAAGGGGAAAATGTCCTGTGAGTCTCCACTACAACAAAGCTAGATTGAGAGCTCACAAAGACTCTCCTCTTTCCTAGATTCACAATCTCCATAAGAACTCATCTACCAGGTTAAAATCTCCTTAACATACAATAGAAATATATTAAAATAATTCATACAAGATATATACAAAATTTGCAAGATATTCCTCATGTCGAACATTCACGACAATGCATAGGAAGCATTATTTCCAGAACTATAAACCAAGCAAAGAATATAGAATCCCATGGCTACCCATTCCAAATCTAGGAAGGCTAAAGAGAATGCATGAACCAAATATTTTTTTTAACCAAATCAAACATGAAGCAAACAAGTTTCAAAACTTTGAAAGAAAAACAAGAAACCAGTGGGGAGGTCTCCTACCTACAACCTGTGTGATGATTTGTAGTTGAAGAAGATCTCCCACAAGCCAAACCAAGAGTGAAGAAATCCAAAACCAAGGAAGAAAACTTGCTGGAGAAATTTTAAGAGAAGAGCCAACCCAACCGAAAAAACCTCACGGGAATGAAAATAAAAATCAACAATAATCCAAAAATCCTATCCTCAATTTCGGCCAATCAAAATATTCCATTTTGGAGTATATTTTACCAACCCACCATATAATATAATTTATTCACCCATTTTGAATTTAACCAACGAGAGTGAAGGGTAGGTAAAGTAAAGAAAATATACTTATTCAACTAAGTGGGATTGTTTTTATTTCTTTATTTAATTTATTGTGCTCATACACCCCACTTAGGAATAAAAGTCAAACTATTAAATAAATATAAGCTGAAAATAAATTTAATCCAAAAGGAGATTAAAATCAAATAAACCAAAAGCTAATAAAATAAATTAAATAACCAAATAAATATAAGATATCAAATAAATATTAAACCATAAAAAGTCAAATAAATAATTAAATAATCAAATACTATTAAAGATTAAATCGCAAATATTAAATAAATATTAAACAACAATAAATCTTATCAAATATTAAAATAATCATAAAATCAATAAATGTTAATTATCAAATAAATATAAATATAAAATAATTAAATATTCAAAACTTATAAATCAAATATATTAAAATAAATATTTCCAAATAGAAAACTACACATCAAGAGCTACATACTTACTCTAACACAATCAAGTAAATCAACTGGCATAAAATGGACTCACAATACCAAAGAACCAATCTTACTAACTGACATGGCGAATTATGCCAAGATGCTGACTACTCGCGGTGAACAACTTAGACCTAGAGTATGTGAGGTGAACTTGTGCCAACTCTGAACCACATGCCATTGGGATTTAAAGACATACTTAGACTTGTGGAGCCAGGTGGAGTTGATCTCTGGTACCTTCAAATCCTGCATCCACAAAGAAATGATATGACATATACATATATATTATAACAAACAGGGGATAGAGAATCGCAACGAGACATCCCACTCACAATGAGTGATGTGGAATTGTCTCTATCTCAAAGACAATCATACAACAATCAAACACACCTTAAGATCAACTCATCATAGATAATCATTAAATAAAAACATCATCAAGTGCATGATTAGTATAATTCATGATTATAGTAAGGCATGTAAAATCCATCAACACTTATGCCCATCAAATCACATGATCACTATAATCTTTCGATAGTCATTCACATAATAAGTATATAGTGTATAATAAATCACATGATCAATACTGATAGTATCAACATCATATAAATCATCAATAATGATAGTATCAACATCATATAAATCATCTATCACACATGAATTAAAAGTCAACTTTAGTCAAAACAAGTCAAGTCGAGGGTGGACCCTACATCCTCCCCCCCTTAGAGTCGACTTATTCCTGGAAGTCATAAGAGTTAGGGTGGCAACTAGTACACATAAATCAAAAACTTCTTTTTAATACAAACACATTATAATATTTTCTAACTCCAAGAAAGATAATGACAACTAAATTTCCTCATGCTTTAATTATTTTTGAAATAAACATGTTACACAAGAGGTAAATGAAGCACCAACTACTATTAATTATGGTATGTACACTAAATTGTTAAAATATTTACAAGGGTAACTTCATTTTAACCACACTTGCAATACACATCTGCAACTTTAGTCACTAAGTTAAGCATTAATAAGAAGAAATCACTATATTTCACACCAATATTCATAGTAACACTCCTTTAACATCTAGTTGCATGCAAATAGAGAGAGATATATACATTTACACAATATCTTACACATATGCACCTATTATATTAGTGAACAAATCATGCCATAAGACTAAGTGAGTAAAAATTTCTCAGAAATAAGCTTCCTCAAATTAAATGTACTCAAGACATCACACAATAACCAAGCATATATAACCTATTTATTTAAAAGAACAAATTTCATGGCATTCAAATGTCCTAGTTTCCACCATGCTTACACTGCGCTACACTTTATACAAACATTAGATGCAATCCTTATCCAAATCAAATCATTCAAAGGGCATCCTTAATCCACTATGTGTACACAAAGATTTTGAAGGCAAGAAATGAGCAACTGCTTTTTATTTAACTATTCCATAATTTTAAACTTCAAAATTTGAAGGAACTTCTATCTACTATAAACTTTAGAAAGTTACCAATAAGTTTCATCTTATTAACACTTTTCATTTACTCATCTAATAACAACATTATCTAATTTTTTTCTTAGACTAGTGCACTTTTCCGTGATGTCCTCCCTTGCACATACTATCAAAGGTTCAAAATGAGCATGATAGAGACAACACTTAGCTCAAGATATGGGCCAACAATATGTCAACACTCAGAATGACCACCATAGACAAAAAAAAGAGGAGGTCAAGGAAATATCCTCCAATAAATTCATTAAATTAAAAGAGAAGAAAAGTTGTCAGTGAAGTCAATCAAGAAATTTAAGTGTGACAAGTGCCACCACAAGGGCAAAATAAAAGAAAGAAGAACTTAGTGGTCATCCCCAAAAATTAAAGAAATCTCAAAAATACACATTAATCCTAATGACACATCACTCAAATCATAGATTAACTCAAGGAAAAATAAACAACTCATCCAACTCACATCACAAGGTGACCAACATTAGTCACACCAAAGGGAGTAACCGCTACACAACATTCGAGGGTGAAATGCCTTGAATGTGTTAGAGTGTGCACACCATATTTAAGACTTCTATTTTATCCATATGTCCACATTCTTTTCATTATTTCAATGCAATTCAATCTTTATTTTTGAAAATCTAGACAATCATCCTTTATGAAAGTTGACAGAGGTAGGAAGAGATAAAGCAACTATGCACTCACACATGCACAAGGAATATACTTATATCATGACTAAAATTCAAGATATCTCATCTATACCATGATCATATTCACCAAGTTATAATAGAAATAGAGGTTAGAGCTTCAATTAATCACTTGATAGTAAACTATAACATGCATCATTTCCATTAATACACAACTATCAATCTATAGAAGACTAGAAAGTCCTTCACAAGGCCTTTAAGAAATTTAGTCAATCATATATTTAAACAAGCAAAATAGGTCTCATTACCAAAAGCCAAAGTTTAATAGCAATTTCTACTCTTACCAATAATAATGTTCTGACATTCTTCTAGTTATCTAGGTTAATAATATCTCAGTCTCACTTCCAGAACTTAGTTTTCTTTTCATCTATTGCCACTTAAATTCCAAGAATACATGCATCATTATATTTAAACTTACTTCCTATTATTACTTGATTACTATCATTCATTGACTATGTATTTTCAACATTTCAAGATAAATTGACATTTAGAATGTCAACACAATTTCATGTAACTAATTACCATTTTATCTCATTAGAATTCACTAAGGAATCACTTCTTAGAATTCAAATAAGGCAATGATATAGTAACCTTTCTTATTTATCCATCTAGTTAAGATAAATATTTATTCAATGCCACACAATTCCTACACAAAACTAAAACTTTTATCTTGCCAAACCAATTAAAGACACAATCGTATCATTATGATTTCTACATATGCAATGCACCAATCCTTTCTTCCATAAACATATTTATCTCAATACATTTCCTATTTAAATGATGGGAATATTATGCTTAATCAATTCTTCCCTTTAAAGAACAAGGATGATGAATGCAATATCTAAATTTCAGTTTTCAATGCAAATTAATTTCATCTAATCTTCCCTTTAATGTATACGAGTAATATTCATCAATCATTATTCAATCCTTCTACTTAATATCAATAACTCCCAAGCTTTTGAATCTTTTACCCCAAAGAGAGAAGAGCTGGGAAGGGATATTGTGTTGGCATTATGTGAACTAGTATGAGGACATAATGACATTATATGTTGTCATTGATGTCAATATGCTAAAGAGGTGAGAACCGACATATGTGAGAACCGATGTAACACTGTGAACCGACATTTATGCCAAAGTGAAGTGGTGTGTTTGTTCAAGGTGAACCAGCATATGGTTATGGGAACTAACACATGGAAGCATTGTATGACTATCGGTTGGTAGTCTCAACTTCAGGGTTTTCGATTGAAGTGCTTCAAGCCTATGTGGCTCAACTGGTGACTTTGTGTGATGAGTTAGCATGGTAACGAAGAACAGATCATGTTGCCACGTAAGCCTTGTATATGTGAAGGATCTTGCATGAAGGAGATTGTTCCTATATACCTCAAGAATGTGCAAAGTCTGTAAATGGTGATAATGTGTGATGGATTATCACCCGCTATGAAATCAGTGGAAAATGGATGATGGAGATTGGATCAAGATTGTTACATTTAATGTAGTGTGCTCAATGGTCAGGATTGAACTATTTGAATTTGTTAACCTAACAGGTTTTAGGGTTTAAGGTTTATGCTACCGACCTATCTGTTTTCCTATAAGGTCGATGTTGTGATTCTTTCTGAGGTTGTTGGCAAAAGTTGTGTGTGTGTATCCAAGAGAAGGGATATGTGATTCTTGCAAGACCAAAGGAGAGAAGTGATACTTGTAGAGTGTAAGTGGAGAAGGTGGAGAGGAGCTTAAGTGGATCTGCATTGGCATTGAGTGCTATTACCAGATCATTGTAATACTTGTTGATCTCTAACCACCTCAATAGTTGGAAAATCCCTTAACAGGGTAGCTTAACCAGCTTGTTGTAAATCCTTTAATAGGGTGACTCAAAACAATTGAGTTCCTAAAATCCTCTAACAAGGTAGCCTTTAACAGGGTTTAACCCTTAACTGGGTATTCTTGCCATCCCTTAACCGGGTGATCCCTAACAGGATCAGTTCCTAACATAACCTATTGTATCAGTCTTTAACCGGACAAGGCTTCTAACAGAGTGGACTTCTAAAGAGTTCAAAAACAAGCTTGTGGGTATTCATCCCCACCATGGTTTTTCCTAGTTGGGTTTCCACATGAAAAATATGTGTGTTATGTGCTATGTCTTCCTAATGTGATGCTTTGTTGTTTTCTGTCAAGCGGTAAATCTTCTTGATCTAGTTGCTCATATGTATATCTTTGATGGTAGATTACTTGTTCATGTATTAGGGTGAAATAGAAATGAAGTGTTAGAGTATATGAGAAGATAGGTATCAACCAGTTTATGCTTTTCTTTGTTATTCTGGGTTTTTGCCGGTTGTACTATGTTTTAGGACTGGTGTTACTATTTGTCTATCAATGCATAGTGTCTGCTGACAAACCGATTTAAGAGTATGTTTTTGCCTGTACTGATTCACCCCCCCTCTCAGTACCGATTTGATACTATTCTTTCATCATTGAGTTATCAATTGGTATCAGAGCGTCCTCCAGGTCTTCTGTACTATAAGCTTAACCGCTTGAGGTAAACATCCCAGTCTAATGATGAAGAGGGAAGGTCCAAATTTTAACAGAAAAAATTTTAGTATATGGAAAGATAGAATGAAGATATACATCAGAAGTATGGGTGCTCAACGCTGGAGCTATGTTGAGAATGCCTATGTTTCTCCTACCGGTACTCTCACTAATGACCAAAAGAGAGAGATGCAGGAGAATGGGCAAGTCTTGGAAGCCTTAATTAGTAGTTTATCTGACATTGAGTTTATTGATGTCCAAGATAAGGTAAATCCCAAAGAGGTATGGGATACTCTTGAAAATATTCATGGTGGTGATGAGCAAGTAAAACAAGCTAAGGAAGAAAGCCTTAGAGGGAAGTTTGAAGATATGCGGATGGTTGAAGGTGAGACCATTCAATAGTATGGAATAAGAATCAAAAATGTTGTTGGAGATATCAAGAGTGCAGGTGGTAAAATAGAAGATTCCACTATGGTAAACAAAGTCTTGAGATCCCTATTGCCGGTCTATGCAATAAGGGTTACTGCTATTTAGGAGCTAAGATCAATAGATAAGACTAAGGTGTCCCTAGACTCCATCATTGCAAAGTTGACAGCCTATGAGCTAAATAGTTTTGATGGTAGTGTTCAAAAGACTGAATCAACTTTTAAAGCTTCTATTGTACCATCCAGAAAAGGAAAAGAAGCTAGCACTAGTAGTGAACCAAGACAGAGCAGAGAAATGGATGATGAGGAAATTCTGATGGCATTTGAAGCTCTCGTTGCCATGAAACCTCCTAAAGGAACTGGCAAATACAAAGGTAAGCTACCTTTGAAATGCTTTTCTTGTAACCAGATAGGACATATTGCTGTAAACTATCCTAATGGTGACAACAAGGACAAACCAGAAAGGTTCAAGAAATTCAAAGGAGGAAAATAGAGAAACTGTTTTGTGGTAGTTGATGAAGGTGTCACAGATGAGGAGTCAAAGGATGAAGAAAATGAAGATATTGTGTTTGTTTCTATCAAGGAAGATGTGTCAGACAAGAAGGCTCTTGTCTCTCAGTTTGATAATTCCAATGAGTGGATCATTGACAGTGGCTGTTCTCACCATATGACTAGTAACCGGAGCAAGTTTCTATCCTTGGAAGAGTATGATGGTGGTGTGGTTCACTTTGGCAATGATGCACCATGCATAGTCAAAGGAAGAGGGTCCATATCTTTGAATGGAAAGAGTAGTGCTGACAATGTGTATTGGGTTGATGGTCTTAGACACAAGCTTCTGAGTGTTGCCCAGCTAAATGATAGTGGCCTCACTCTGGAATTCAAGAATGGAGTTTGCAGAATCAAAGGAAAGAATGGTGAATTGGTGGCCACCGACATGCAGACCAAAGGTAACCTATTTCAGCTAAATGCAAATATAAGTACATGTCTTATGGGTAAATGTGATGATAGCTGGATATGGCATAGGAGACTCTGCCATGTAAACTTTGATAACATTATGAAGGCTAGTAAGATCAAGGCAGTTAGAGGGTTGTCAGTGCTAAGAAAACTGGATAATACCTTGTGCAGAGAGTGTCAATTGGGGAAAATGTCTTCCTCAACCTTTAAAGGTAAATCTTTCACTATTGACAACCTTCTTGATCTTGTGCATACTAATTTGTGTGGTCCTATGAAAACTAGAAGTGTGCAGGGTGATAGGTACTTCATGATTCTCACTAATGACTGCTCAAGAAAGATGTGGGTCACATTCTTGAAAGACAAGTATGAAGCCTTCATAAAGTTCAAAGCTTTTAGAGTATTAGTGGAGAAGGAAAGAAGTAAAAGGATCAAGTGCCTAAGAACTGATCAAGGAGGGGAATTCACTTCTGGTGAATTCAACAAGTACTATGAAGAACATGGAATCAAGAGGCAACTTTCTGCCCCCTGGACTCCACAACAAAATGGCCTAGCATAGAGGAATAACTAGACTATGGTTGAAGAAGCTAGAACCATGTTGATTCAAGGAAAGGTAGCTCACACCTTTTGGAGAGAAGCGGTGAGCACTACAGTCTACACAATGAACCAAGTACTCATCAAGAAAGGTAAGGATAAAAATCCTTATGAGTATTGGACTGGTAAGACACATGTGGTTAGCCACTTTAGAGTGTTTAGTAGAAAATGTTACATCAAGAGGAGTGAACACTAGAGCAAATTTGATGCGAAATGTGATGAGGGAATATTCCTAGGATATTCTACCAAGAGCAAAGCTCTCAAGTGTTTCAACAATAGGACTCAGAGAATTATGGAAAACATCAGTGTAAGAGTTGATAAAACCTCTGAGAAAACTGAGGAAACTGATAGTGAGCAAGCGGTAAATGAACTGATTGTAACCTTTTGGGAATCGGTTGTCAGTCAACCAAGTACCAGTAATAGTGTTCCTACACCAGTAGATGTAGATGTTGATACTGATGGAGATGAGGATGAAGAAGAAAAGAAAGAGGAATCCATTAAGACCATTCCTTAGTATGTCAAGTTGAACCATGATCCTAAGTAGATCATAGGAGATAAGGATGTAGGAATCCTTACAAGAAGAAAGGTTAGAGAAAAATCATGTATAATCTCTAAATTTGAGCCTAAATCATTCAAAGAGGCCCATAAAGATGAAGACTGGATCAAGGCAATGGAAGAGGAACTTGACTAGATAGAGAAAAATGGTACATGGTCTTTGGTACCCAGACCAGAGCATAAAAATGTCATTGGTACCAAATGGGTTTTCAGAAATAAGCTGAATGAGGATGGCATAGTGATTAGGAACAAAGCCAGATTGATGTGCAAAGGATATGCTCAAGAAGAAGGAGAAGACTATGGAGAAACCTTTGCTCCTATAGCTAGATTGGAAGGAGCCCATATGCTTCTTGCATATGCAGCTTTTAAAGGTTTCAAAGTATATCAAATGGATGTAAAATCTGCATTCCTAAATGGTGTACTTGAAGAGGAGGTGTATATTGAGAAACCAGATGGGTTTTCCCTATCTAAAGACAATGACATGGTATGTAGGCTACATAAAGCCTTATATGGTCTAAAGTAGGCACCTAGAGCATGGTATGAACATCTGCATTCCCATCTTGTGAAGATTGGATTTGAGAGAACAAGTGAAGATAGCAATATCTACTTGAAGTCTGAAGGAGATTAGATCCTGATCTATGAGGTATTTGTTGATGACATTATCTTTGGTGGAGATGACAAGATGAGTCATGAGTTTGCAGATGAGATGAAGAAAGAGTTTGAAATGTCACTCATAGGGGAGATTAAATTCTTCATTGGACTGCATATCCAGCAATTGAAAGATGGAATCTTTATAACTCAGTCCAAGTATGTCAAAGAGGTGTTGAAGACCTTTGGCATGGAAGATAGTAAACTAGTTGGTACTTCGATGGTGACCGATTGTAAACTAGCCAAAGAAGATGACTCAGCATTTGTTGATGAGAAGGAACACTGATCAATGATTGGTAAGTTGCATTATGTAGTGCATAGAAGATCGAATATTGCACATCCAGTTGGCATTACTACAAGATTCCAAAAAATCCCAAGAGAATCCCACTTGGTTGCAATCAAGCGGATTCTTAGGTATCTGAAGCGAACTGTTGACTATGGATTGTGGTATCCATATAGCAAGGATTTCAACTTGAAAGTATACATAGATGTTGACTGGGCAGGCAATATAGATGACTGGAAAAGCACAACCGATGGTGCATTCTTTCTTGGTGGTAGACTGGTCTCATGGATGAGTAAGAAGCGGAGTTGTATCTCTCAGTCTACAATAGAAGCAGAGTATGTTTTAGCTTTCATGAACTACATTAAGACAATTTGGATGAAGCATGTATTAAATGGCTTCAAAGTTCCTGTATCTGAATCGGTAAGTATATTTTGTGACAATACTAGTGCAATTAATATCTCCAAGAGTCCGGTTTTACATTCTAGAACCAAGCACTTTGAGCTTAAGTATCATTTCTTGAGGGAAAAGGTTCAGAACAAAGAGATTGCACTAGAACATGTTTCCAGTCAGGAACAATTAGCAGACATATTCACCAAGCCTCTCCCAAAGGCTACATTTATGTACTTAAGAGGTGAATTAGGGGTGTTGCCCCTTCAGGAGGTAAACTAAAGGTATATGCTCCACATTAGTCAGGTATTGCATAGTCAAATTTTTCTTCAGGATTGATGTGTTGAAGGATGATACTCCTCAGGGGGAGTAGCGTAATGGAACAAGGTAGCTTGTGCCTCCACTTTGGCATTGTTGTCAAAGGGGGAGAAGATGTGAAGCGGAGAGATATCTTTGTATATTTCCATCAATGCCAAAGGGGGAGATTGTTGGCATTATGTGAACCGGTATGAGGACATAATGACATTGTATGTTGTCATTGATGTCAATATGCTGAAGAGGTGAGAACTATCGTATGTGAGAACCGGTGTAACATTGTGAACCGACATTTGTGCCAAAGTGAAGTGATGTGTTTGTTCAAGGTGAACTGACATATGGTTATGGGAACCGGCACATGGAAGCATTGTATGACTACCAGTTGGTAGTCTCAACTTCAGGGTTTTTGGTTGAAGTGCTTCAAGCCTATGTGGCTCAACCGGTGACTTTGTGTGATGAGTTAGCATGGTAATGAATAACAGATCATGTTGCCATGTAAGCCTTGTGTGCATGAAGGATCTTTCATGAAGGAGATTGTTCCTATCTACCTTGGGAATGTGCAAAGTCTGTAAATGGTGATAGCATGTGATGGGTTATTAGCCTCTATGAAATCGGTGAAAAATGGACGATGGAGATTGGATCAAGATTGTTGCATTTAATGCAGTGTGCTCAACAGTCAGGATTGAACCCTTTGAATTCCTTAACCTAACAGGTTTTAGGGTTTAGGGTTTATGCTACTGACCTATCTATTTTCCTATAAGGTCAATGTTGTGATTCTTTCTGAGGTTGTTGGCAAAAGTTGTGTGTGTGTATCCAAGAGAAGGGATACATGATTCTTGCTAGACCAAAGGAGAGAAGTGATACCTACAGAGTGTAAGTGCAGAAGGTGAAGAGGAGCTTAAGCGGATCTGCATTGGCATTGAGTGTTGTTACCAGATCATTGTAATACCTATTGATCTCTAACCACCTCAACAATTGGAAAATCACTTAACAGGGTAGCTTTAACCGGCTTGCTATAAATCCTTTAACAGGGTGACTCAAAACAATTGAGTTCTTGAAATCCTCTAACAAGGTAACCTTTAACAGGGTTTAACCCTTAATTGGGTATTCTTGTCATCCCTTAACCGGGTGATCCCTAATAGGATCGGTTCCTAACAAAACCTATTATATCAGTCTTTAACTGGAAAAGGCTCCTAACAGAGTGGACTTCTAAAGAGTTCAAAAGCAAGCTTGTGGGTATTCATCCCCATTGTGGTTTTTCCCAGTTGGGTTTCCATGTGAAAAAATGTGTGTTATGTATGATGTCTTCCTCATGTGATGCTTTGTTTTTTTCTGTCAAGCGGTAAATCTTGTTGATTTAGTTGCTCATATGTATATCTTTGATGGTAAATTACTTGTTCATGTATTAGGGTGAAATGGAAATGAAGTGTTAGAGTATATGAGAAGATAGGTATCAATCGATTTATGCTTGTCTTAGTTATTCTTGGTTTTTGCCAATTGTACTCTATTTTAGGACTGGTGTTACTATTTGTCTGTCAATGAACAATGTCTGCTGACTAACCAGTTTAAGAGTGTGTTTTTGCCTATACTGATTCACCCCCTCCCTCTCAGTACCGGTTTGGTACTATTCTTTCATCATTGAGTTATCATATTGCCACACAAATCAATACACACAAATTTGTAAAAACTCAGTTTGAATTCCCTAGTCATGCCAACTACAAGTACCACTTTTAAAGGTATACAATTTTAACTTCCATAGGCTCTGCTACCAATACACGTGCAACTAGAAATCCCAAATTCTTGATAGCTATGATTTCCTCAAACAATCTTTAATTACATATAAATTCACACATACACCACAACAACCAATAGATTTATGGGGGAAATCAGTACATTACTAACTAACTTCCTTACATTTCACATAGGAGAGTAGAATTAAGAAAAAAGGGTATTATTAAGTTACTTTTATTAAGCACTACATACAATTTATTTGATTTTCACATCATAATCCATACTAAATTATTCCTAACTAGTTATAATACAAACACTTCATCTTTCATATTCTTAGGAAGGTCAACATAATAGACTAATTTTATGATCATCACACTAGATAAGAGGATACACACATTATTTTCTCATTCTACAACATAATTAATTATGTATAAGGAAAGAAACCTTAATCATTCAAGTACGCACTAGAAATTTGCAGGTCAAGTAAGAACATATACACACCTGTCTTATTCTGGAGACATGCATATGGAATAAATACACACTTCACTTTAAATATGATTCCTAAAAGGAATTAGAGAGAAACATAAGGCATAGATATCTAAGATTCCAAAAATTCCAATAACACTTCATCTAACACAAATCTCAAGAGCAACTTGATTCAAAGAACATCAAGGCACATTCACATGACTAATAGCAACATCCTTAACCAGAGATCCCAACGTTGCAACATGGGCTCTGATACCAAATGTAATGCCCACCAAAATACCCCAAAGAAATATAGCTAAATACACACTAATTTAATTTTTTTTTTTACAATACAACACATAACATCACTTAAGCAATGCAACGAGAACACAACAACATTTAAGCATTATGAACATAGAATAATTCACTCAAGCTATTTAAATAATTACGCAAGAGGAATACAATAAACCATTACTACTAACTCCCTAGGGTATCTCAATGCCATTACTTAATCTACCTACATAAGCAATAAGCATTTACTTTCTTCTAGATCAATACATCATAATCTGAATCATTATACACACATAGGTACATCATAGCAATACCTAACACTCATGATATGCAATCTACTTAATCTTTCATTTAACATGAGATCCTATCTTTCAATGCACATCTATTTCCCTTTTCACTTAGATTCATTTTATACACCAAGCCCAAATGTTTCTATTACCTTTAACCAACCTTCGACTATGAACATCACCATTCATATACCAAGATTAACCCTTACATGGCATTAACATATTTTTCGTTTATGATTAACTTCCACATAATCATTTATGATTCTATGCTTCTAGCATACTTATTACTTCATCATGATTCCTAAACTACATAAGGCAATAACCACAAAGAATTCCTAAACATTTAATCTATAGCCCATTTAATTCTCATAAATTCTTTTACACTATATCAATTAATCAACAATCATTTTATTACAAATCAGGTAACTACACAAATTCAACTCAACACAAACTAAGATACAGTATCCTAATTCCATAACAACTAATAGCATCCACCTAATGAAGATATAATCTTAAACCATAACATATGATACATTCCATTCATTAAGAATCTCCATACAATATTTTTGTAAGGAAAATTCAGTCACATCCCAAATAATTATAAGATTTAATCCAACCATTAGATCATTGTCTATGAAGTATGATACTATAATTACAATTTCTTTATTCACCAAACATAAATATGTCCTAAGTTATCTTCCAATATTACTCATACTCATACATCCTTTCGAGACATAACATTTCTTCTACTTAAAGCATTAGTTAGAGACATCATTTCAATACTATTACAATTATGATAACATTTACACAATTTCCTTTTAGCATGGCTCATCAAGAATACAAAATGCATCATTGAACTATAAATAACAATACTTATCCACATCTCATGCATCCATTTCATCTAATATAAATGTGTTACAATACAACTCAAGGTTCATCATTACAATTATATACCATAATCAAAACTATCACTACAAATAGAACAACATAGTTATTTCTCATAAACATGACTTCTTTTACAACCATTACATAATAATTTCATTACCTAATTCACATCATCATTTACATTCTTGCTGCAATTATTATCCATGAACAATTTGAAGAAGCATCCTCATCCACATAAGAAGAATCCAAAGATAGGAACATCCCAATGGCTAAAAAGAATCAACCTCCCGACCATGTGGAACCAAAGGAACCACCCCCCATGCTAGGAGATGACACAAGTTCCCAAAACATACTCTAAACCTAAGTTGGAACCTATAACCAAGGAGATTAACCACAAAAGGACCACAAAAGGACTCTCAAGCAATAACTTACAAAATACAACAAGAATGAACTCCCAGAGGCATAAAACTCTTACAAACATAAATGCATCCAATAAGAATAATTGTAAATAATAAAGGGGAAACACATGTGGAGCCATCTCAAGCTATGAGAGACTAAGGGAGATTAGCTTTCCATCTTCACGGCCTTCTCATGTTTATCCTAAAACATCCTCCCTAGGACTAATTAATGAGGCACAAATCAATTTAACATCTTATTAATTAATCTAACTACCCAACCCATCAATTATTAAGTTATCACTTATTTACAAATCATGGAAAACTCTAATGTGCCTTGGTGGTCTAGACTTCATGCATCCTTAAAAGGAACCTCATACAAGCCTATGTTTCATGACCCCGGTCATCACAAGGAATCCTACTACCCCCTAACATGGTCTCAAACATGACAACACAAGAGGCTCTAGAATCATAATTAGATATGAGAACATACATAAATCTGAAATCACAAATAATCCATATGCAAACAAGAATCTCATCTCATAATCATGAAACATGTGAAAGTTAACATCACGAGAACCAAAAATCAATGAGCCTCTTGGCCAAATAAATATATCAAGGCCATAAGAAATGACATCAAATCCAAAATGAATCATCAAATAATCTCGGCAAGGCCTATCCACTTGCTAGCACCTAATCACAAGAATCTCAATCTCTCTCTTGGTGGATCAGCAAGAGTGGAAGCACAAACAACTCAAATGGAGTAAAATGCATACAAGACTCAAAAATAAATCATATAAAGACATCACCAATCATAAATAAACATTAGACAACATCATAAATGCCCTATAAAAGCCTTTGATATGACCCCAAATCCAACTGACATCAAACAGACTTCAAACTAGACAAAACCCTAAAAATACACATAATGGCGCATAGGACTGATACTTTAGTGCATCAGGGTGATCTCTTGGCACATAGGGTGATTACCTTAGTGCATGTAGTCATTCCTTTAGCACATAGAAACAAAGTGTAAATTTTGGTAGAAAACTCTTTAAGTGCGGGATCAAAACTGCTCAAAATATAATCAGCCAAATATGATGTATTTATACTTGTTGGAATCAGCATTAAATAAACTATAAGAATATGTGAACAAAATAAAATAATAAAAATCCACCCAACGAAATCCAATTGAAAACATAATGCAGATTTTTGGAGGAAGAACATCTCCAACACTAAGGCAATACTCAACAACCTTGAATCTAAAACATAGAAAGCATAATATATGAATCAAATACATTTAAAAAGACATTCCACATAACAAATAACATCCATACACAAGAGGATGAGTTAAATGAAAAGGGGAAAAATTCCTGTGAGTCTCCACTATGGCAGAGCTAGATTGGGAGCTCACAAAGACTCTCCTCTTTCCCAGATTCACAATCTCCATAAGATCTCATCTACCAGGTTAAAATCTCCTTAATATACAATAGAAATCTATTAAAATAATTTATACAAGACATATACGAAATCTGCAAGATATTCCTCATGTCGAACATTCACGACAATGCACAGGAAGCATTATTTCCAGAACTATAAACCAAGAAAAGAATCTAGTAGCCCATGGCTACCCATTCCAAATCTAAGAAGGCTAAAGAGAATGCATGAACCAATTTTTTTTTTAACCAAATCAAACATGGAGCAAACAAGTTTCAAAACTTTGAAAGCAAAACAAGAAACCAATGGAGAGGTCTCCAACCTGCAACCTGTGTTATGGTTTGTAGTTGAAGAAGAGCTCCCACAAGCCAAACCAAGAGTGAAGAAATCCAAAACCAAGGAAGAAAACTTGCTGGAGAAATTTTAAGAGAAGAGCCAACCCAACCGAGAAAACCTCATGGGAATGAAAATAGAAAGCAACAATAATCTAAAAACTCTATCCTCAATTTCGGCCAATCAAAATATTCCATTTTGGAGTATATTTTACCAACCCACCATATAATATAATTTATTCACCCATTTTGAATTTAACTAATGAGAGTGAAGGGTAGGTAAAGTAAATAAAATATACTTATTCAACTAAGTGGGATTGTTTTTTATTTCTTTATTTAATTTATTGTGCTCATACAACCCACTTATGAATAAAAGTCAAACTATTAAATAAATATAAGCTGAAAATAAATTTAATCCAAAAGGAGATTAAAGTCAAATAAACCAAAAGCTAATACAATAAATTAAAGAACCAAATAAATATAAGATATCAAATAAATATTAAACCATAAAAAGTCAAATAAATAATTAAATAATCAAATACCATTAAAGATTAAATCATAAATATTAAATAAATATTAAACAACAATAAAGCTTATCAAATATTAAAATAATCATAAAATCAATAAATGTTAATTATTAAATAAATATTAATATCAAATAATTAAATATTTAAAACTTATAAATTAAATACATTAAAATAAATATTTCCAAATAAAAAACTACACATCAAGAGCCACATAATTACTCTAAGATAATCAAGTAAATCAACCAGCATAAACTAGACTCACACTACCAAAGAACCAAGCTTACTAACTGGCATGGTGAATTATGCCAAGATGTTGACTACTCACAGTGAACAACTTAGACCTAGAGTATTTGAGGGGAACTTGTGCCAACTTCAAACCATATGCCATTGAGATTTAAAGACATGCTCAGGCCTGTGGAGCCAGGTGGAGTCAATGTTTGGTATCTGCAAATCTTGCATCCACAAAGAAATGAGATGACATATGCATATATATTATAACAGACAAGGGTAAGAGAATCACAACGATACATCCCACTCACAATGAGTGATGTGGAATTGTCTCTATCCCGAAGACAGTCACACAATAATCAAACACACTATAAGATGAACTCATCATAGATAATCATTAAATATGGTTAGTACATAAAAACATCATCAAGTACATGATTAGTATAATTCATGATTATAGTAAGGCATGTAAAATCCATCAAGACTTATGCTCATCAAATCACATGATCAATATAATCTTTTGATAGTCAGTCACATAATAAGTATATAGTGTCTAATAAATTACACAATCAATAATGATAGTATCAACATCATATAAACCATCTATCACACATGAATAAAAAGTCAACTCTAGTCAAAACAAGTCAAGTCAAGGGTGGACCCTACAATCGGACCATGGTGTACATAATTGAATATCTATCTAAGTTCATGTCAAAGATCTGGATCATATTTAGGATCCCAACTCCATTAACACATTTGAAGGGGAGTACCTGATGGGGAAAGGTAGATTGAGGAAAGTGAGAGACAATTATAAGATGGTCATGGAGTTTAATTAGAATACATTTTACATTGCCTTCAATTTCTTGAAAATAAACAACAGAGAACTAGTCCAAATGAAAGAATCTTCCACACACAAATAGAAAAGTACTGGTATTGTGATACTCTAGAAAATGTCTTTCACTGCTGAAAAATATTAAAATCTTAAAAAGTGTTGATGATCTAACTTGCAACTTTAACATAAAATCTTCACACAAAGATTAAAGATAACAATTATCAACCAGAGGTAATTATAATAGAGAACTAATTCGAAAAGAAAGCATCCACAACACAAATTTGAATAAGAGAACTGGCTTCTATATTTTACTTTGAAAATAAGAGTCTATTGCTTGAAACATAAAACTTCTGATAATATCTGACTTATAACTCATCACTTGCAAATAATTACATCAAATATTTATAACATCTTTCATTGCATCTTTCAACACTGATTGAAACTCTCAAATCCAATCCATTTTCTCCTTTTGGTCTCCATCTTATTTCTAACTTCTACTTACTGAAACTCAAAATGAAAGAATGTGATTTTGAACAAGATTATTATTTATATCAATTTGACCTTATTTCTAAGAATATTTTAAAAGACTAGTGCCTTACTTCCTTTGGGAAGTAGAGCCATTCACTTGCAAGCCCTATATATAACTCTAAAAGAATGTTTAAACCCTCCTTTGGATGGATTTGTCAACTACCAACCCTCGATGTCATATAATTATTCTATTCTTCACAATTAGTTTAATTGAATTTAACTTTCCTTTTGAAAGACTAATTAAACAAAACACAACAGGTACACGATTCTCAAATGTATCTTGATGATCAAACTATGAAGCAACATACAATTTCTTCACGTAGATATTTAGAGCAACTATCATCAACCATAGACAATAACAACAAAAAACTAACTAGAAATGAAAATATCCACAACACAAGTGAAAATAAGAGAACTGGGTTTTATATATTATCTTGAAAGTAAAAGTCTTCTCTTTGAAACATGAAATTGTTGATAATATCCAACTGACTTGTAACTTCTCCCTTCTTCTTGCAAATGCTTACATCAAATATTTATAACATGTCATAGGGTCACACCCTTTAAAAGAGTCTCTTGAAAATAAACTAAAAGATTAACTTAAAAGGAGCTTAATGATTATCTAGTTAAGCACATGTGTGCTTTGGTCAAATGGTCAAGATACTCCTTTCTATGATGGGTGTCACAGTCATGTATTGTATCTCTTGATTCAATCTCCATTGTCACCATGTTATGAACAAAATCCACCATCATATTAGTATCTCCATTTTGGCAGCTTCCATAGCATCTTGGAGTACATGCTGACCCTCTTGAATCTAATCAATATTTTCTTCCTGGTCTCCATCATTGTTGAGCAGGGGTGGGAAGCCATTTGATCTATCACTTACAAAATCAACACCTTCTGATCTTAACACTTCTAGATACTTTCCATGTGCCTTAATCAATCCTTCATACTCATTGACAACATCTGGATTCACCTCATCATTTCCTTGGAGCTCTTCAAGCCTGACATGAATTCTTTTCTCTAACCTTTCATTCTCCTCAATGGCCGACTAGTTCTTTGAGTATATTTCCCAATATTTATCCATCCATACAATCTAGTTGGTAAATGTTTTTTGAACAAATGTAGATAATGTCTTAGTCTTGATGCTTTCCAGTTGGGATTGGAGCTAGAAAATTTCTTCCTTAAGTTTGTTGGCTTTAGTAATTCCTTTAAATGATCAATTTCTTTACTTGATCTAATGTTCTCTAGCCTACCAAACTCTTTCTCTTTCAACAACAACTAAATTTGGGCTTTATTGAGCTTGGAAATATTAACACCTAGATAAATAGTGACAATTGGATAAGTCTCTCCTACCTTCATTGTCATGATGTGCCCAAAATCTTTTTGAGTATCAATAATCATTGTTGTCTTCTGTGGAGGGTAGAGAGACCAAATTTGCATGGATTATTCATTAGGATTATACATGGAACCCATATAGACTTGGGTCACACCTTCTAGAGATAATTTAAGTTTAGCATCAATATCATGGAGTAAACTATCAAACACCAAAGCTGAATTTTTATCCCATCTGGGAAATATCAAAACACCTGCATCCTCAAGTAGCTTCCAACCTCTTTCAGGGGTCATCTAACTCATTCCTTGCTCAACTTCACCTTTAAAGGTGACCAATAACTAATTTTAATTAGAGGCATTCACCTCTCCTGCATCTTCCTTGACTACTTTACCCTTTATCTTATATTAAAAAGATTTAAATTATGAAGACTTCACAAAATCATCATCTAACACAAAATCTTACAAGCTAGCTGCCTTAGATCCTCTTCAATTGGCACCTCTTCCTCTGGATCCCTAACAAGAGACACATGTTCTTCAATCATTATTTTAGAGAGTTTCTCAAAGGAGAGTTCATCATCACTTGATGATGGTTCTTCATTTCTTGATGATTACACATGAATCCTTTGTGTTTCTCTCATCTTCTGCTCCAGCTCTCTATTGTGATTGTCAATGGCCATTTTAGCCTCCTTCTCATCTAGGTTCCTTATCAAATAATCCCTCACAAATGGGATATGCTCATACTCACCAAGATTTTTATTTCTCCTTGTAGCATTAATGTATCCTTCTGGGCCAAACCCTTTTCTTGGTGCACCTAGCTTCATGTTGTAATGGGATAAATTGTTCAGTGTGAGCTCTTGTCCTTCCTTCCCAGTGACTGTAAATTCACCAATGTATATGGTCCTTGGCATAAAAGCCCGTTTGTCATGTTTTCTCAAGTGTATGTGATTGGAAATTCCCATTTGTCTAATAATTTCCAAATAAACTATCTTGTTGGGCACTATCTTAGGTAATAAAAATGGAGAATCTTCAAAGCCATAAACCCTAATCATTGTCATGTCTAAGAAACAATACCACTCACTCCAATTATGTTTTATTGTCTCAGGTCCCCCAAAGTCTGCAAGCCTTAAAAACCTTTTGACCTCATGTGTGAGTGTAGAGTCGCATGGGTGATAATAGAATTTGTATAAACTTTTGACAAAATACTCCTCAAAATGAATATAATTTGATATGACAATTTTGCCTTCCCTTACTAAAGTCCATAATTGGATTGCAAAAGGCTAGTTATCATTATCAAGCTATCTGATTGTCATCTCCTTAGGTAGGATGCCTAGATCTTGGCCATAGAATAATATCATGTGCATCAATAAAGAATAATGTGGAAAATAAATTTTAGATGTATCATTCTTCATGGAAGGAAGGCTCAAATCAATCTGTCTAGCAATGAATGTGGAAAAATCAAAATTTCTAGCATTAAGGCATTAAATGTTTGCTGCAATAACCATGGATTATATCAACATGAAATCGAAGGTATTGAGACTAAGGACCCAACCAACTAAATAGTATGTATACCTGAGATAGGTTTTAAACAAGTTTACATGGAATTCAAGTCCTTCCTCTGTCTCCAATGGTGCATCAGGATTGAGCATGTGAAGGGGTAGCCTTCACCATGTGTAGGTGGTATCCAATCTATGGTATTCTTTCACCAAGTCTTCAAGGACAATGGGATAGTCATAGATCTCAATCAGGTCAAACACCTCAAAGATTTCTTCTCTTGAAACATAGAAACATGGCTTTCCCTCTATGTTGCAAATTTCCCTCTTCTTGGAGTCATAATGTTGTGCCAATAGTTTCAACATGTCTACATTGACATAAACATTAGGAACAACAAGTTTTCCTAAGTTTAACCTCCATGATTTGTAGATTGGTTGAGGGTTGTCTCACCTATGGTAATGGAACATGAAGAGTTCATGGCCTCTAATGGTGGTATATACATCCCCCACAAGGTTATAATTGTCCTCTAGTTTCCATTGTGCAGTCTTCTTAGGTTTAGGGGTTGAACTAGGTAATTGATCAAGAAAATCTTGATTCAATTTTCTCTCCTCTATTTTAGTTTTCTCTACTTCTACACTGGTGTCTTCCATTTTTTTTTTCTTACCCCTTTCCTTACTAGTTCCCCTTGCTCATGTCTTTTCCTAGTATTTCTAGAGATTTCCATTATATAGACAATTCAATCAATTCTTTCAAGGAATCACAGAAGAATTGTCTCTAAGACTTACTTGTTTTGCAAGCTTGCTTTCTCTTGTTGCTTCTTTTAGCTTACTCCAATTTCACCCTCAATATCCATCGAATAATTTGTTCTGGTATGAAATCACTCTAAATATATTTGTAGGAAATGTTATTCATGCATAATAAATGTCTCAAATTGCTATTCAATACAACAGTCTTTTCAAAATTTGAATTGCTTTTGTTGACGTGTGCTATTGACGTAACCCACTTTTGTTGATGCCTCCAAATCTGGTGCCATTTTGACAAAGTTATCATTGCAGACAAATATGGTGATGTTCTGATGTATACCATAATTGTCTTCCCTTCTTGTGTCACTTCGGTGAAAGTTACACCGATGAGCCATTACTCATTTGATTCCCACCTTCGGGTTAACTAAGCCAAAGATCCTTTAGATAACACCTATCGGTATTACTTTAACCATCGACATTTCTCAGAATTGCATTCCCAACTTCTTTGGTTACTCTAATGAAGACTTCATCTTTGATTGCACTTATCACCATAAGTTATCCCAATGTTAATATCCTACTTATAAATCAATGATCGAGATAGCTTTCCCGAATTCATTTTATTCATTCACTATCGGGATAACTTACATAGTCGAAGCACAAATAATTTATGATTATGATCTCATTAGCTATACTGATAGAGACTTTGCCTTTAGTTGCCTTTTCTCTTGTTCGACAGAGCTATTCTAATACAATGATATCAAGATGGTTTATTCCATCAGTATTACATTGGATTGTTATTATTCCTTTGTCAGCTATCCTGATAAGTGGCTCTTACTTTGTATTCAACATTGTTATCCTGATATCAACATACAAATATAATTTATTAGATTGGGTTAGTTACCCTGATATGTATATGATGCATCATTTATAAATTATAAATCAAGGTTTGTAGGTGCATCAATTATAAATTAAGGTTGTATAAGGTAGTGGGATGTTAGGTTTTCTAGATCATCAATTTTAAATTAAGCTTGTATATCGTGGTAATTAACTAATTATTCATCATTTGTAAATTTCAATTATTTTTGGTACAGTTGGTCAAGAGTGGGATGCACTACATTTGTACATAGAAAACAATCTTGATTGGATGATGGTATGGATTGAATGATGTCAACAATTTGGTCATGCATTAACATGGGAAGGTGTGGCTTCATTGGTTAAAGAAGCTCGTCATAATGGAGATTCCAATGTTACACCAAGGGAAATTGATTTAGCATATGGTTTAAGAGATAAATAGGTATGTATAAATATATATATTAATCGCCCATATTTTTTAATTATTTTCAAGTATTTTTATGTATATATCTATTGAGATTTTTTCTTTGCATACATTCAACCAATAATAAATATTTTTATTAATTGACGATGCAATGATATTTACATCTTTAACATATTGCAAGTGAAATGCCACAATGCTATGTGGTGCAATGTTCATAAATTTTGAATCAAAAAGTTGGATGACATGAAAAAAACTTGCGATTCTAGGACAACTGCAGTCTTTCAAGTGATTAATGTTTCATCTAGAAGTGACATACATCCAAACATCTCTATTAACCGATACTATGATTTTGAATGATATACTTGATTGTGACTTTAAGTCCTTCAAATTAGTTTTATTCATCATCCAATGTTATAGGCTATGACTGAATGAAAATAATCCCGAGAGAACTATTATTGAACATGATAATGGATTTACCATGGTTAATATAAGGTTGTTCAAGAGAGATGGAAATGAGCCCTATGTTCTTCCAAGCCAATGTGAGCAGGTATTTTACTTAGAGCTTCCAGGTAAACCGGGTTGGTCATTTGTTGTTAGACATGATCCAAGAGGAAGGCTGGTAAAGTATAATGTGGTGGAAGAAGAAGACACTGAAGAACTAGAAGATGATGTAGATGGTGATCATGATCAACAATTAGTTGATGATGTCCCTGATGAAGATATCGAGGAAGAGGAATTAGATCATGATGATGTATGAGTTAATGTCCATGAAGATGATATCCATATGGGTGATGATATTATTGAAATTGATATCAATGGTGACGATGATGATATGACCAATCCTTACATTGTCAAATCTGGATTGGATGATACATACAAAGAGTTGGATGAAGAAGAAGATCAATGACATTGAAATGTATGAGTTATGCAATTATATTATCTATTTGATATTGATTTCTTGATAGAATTATATTTGACTTATATGGTTACATAATTAATTCATGATTTTTTAAAATTTTATGTCATTACATAATTAATTCATGATGTAAAATGGAAAATTGAACCCTAGTGATTCCCCACCTAGGAGAGAGAAAGGAAATCACTAGGATGATTTTCACTTAGGAGATACTTTACATTCAAAAGAGGGGTTGAATCCACTAGATCCAAATCCAAGGGAAATAAGGATGTGAATTCTAAGTGGATTACAAGTGTTGGAATGTAATTTGCCCTCTTTTGTAAGTAGAAGAGTTGACTTGTTGACTATGTAGAAAAGAGAGATAAAATGGGTGAAATGGGGAGCTACCGGTTTAGATCATGCTGTAACTTTGGATCTGAGATATCTAGACTAATACAAATCTGCCCTGCAAATTTGGAGAAAAGTCACTAGGGCCATGTTGAAAGTGCACACGGTCCTCCAAAAAATCCACGAAATGAAAAGGGTTTTCCCATCTCTACAAATGAAGCCGAAACTTGCAATTACAACTGCGCACTTGCAACCTACACATAGAAAAAAGGGAAGAAGGGTTGTGGATAGGGTTTTGTCTCAATCAAACCCTGATTGAGGAATCAACCTTGAAAGGAAGTAATTGCAAATGCTAAAATGTAAATAATGAAAATGTATACCTTGTAGATCTGGAATTTGTTGATGGTGATTGCTTTGCTTCTTGAGTGTAATCACAAGTGTCGCATGAAATGGCATGTAACATGAAAAAACCCTAACACACACACATGCTTGGAAATGAATATTGTGACATTGCTCCAATGGATGAATGAAGAAGAAACATGCAGAAGAAGACTTGATGGATGCTTGAAGACTTGAATGCTTGATGAAGACCTTTCACTTGAATTTTTTGTATCATGTATTTTTTGTATTTCATGTATATGCAAATGAGAAGACCAATTCCCCTTTTATACATTCCTCAAAAGATTAATTCATCTCACCAAAGGCTGATATTGAGGGGATTTGGAATCCTGAAATGCAGATAGGACTGGAGGGACCTATCTTGGGGCCAACCTAAGAGGGGGGCATAGGGGTGCCATGCCCCTATCTTGCCCTATCTTGGGGTCTAGATAGGGTCTAAAGGAAGAAACATGGCTTAACAAGGAAGGGTTCAAGGGTGAAGGTGTAGAAAGGGGTCACAATTGGGAAGGAAGATTTCATCACCAAGGTGAGGGCCTAAAATGTGGTTAAAATTGCAAGGGTCACAATTTTATGACACTATAGATGTTACAAGTGTTGTAGATCTCCTAGAAATCTCCATATGATAAATAATAATTAATCTATGACTATTTATATGATTAGATATTCTTTGATCATATCTTTGGTTATTTCATTCCCAAACATTTAGCTTTTCCTCATGTTGACCCCGCATAGTGACATGTGAATGGGGCCAATATTTTTTTTTTCAATTTATGCTTGTATGGAGTGAAACTTGACATGGTTAGCCTAGACGCATACGTTGATGATATGGGAGTGTTTTCAGACTCAAACATGAGGTCATGCTATATAAAGGCATCTTGTCCTTCCTAATAATACAAGTTGCCTTATTCTTTGTCTCTTTCATATATTGTTCTTAGCATTTCTTTGATTAATGGTTTCAAAAGACTCTGAGCCTCACCTTCGATTTATTACACATCATTTTGTGCATTTTCATTAGCAATGAATATTAAGATGATCTTTAAAAAGCTCATTGAATATAAAAATAATAATAAGAAGCTAAAAAAATGAGTATATTTTGTTTATGGAACGTACCTAAACCACAAGGTTTGTCACTCTAATGCTAAAACCAAGTCAAATTAACCCCTAACACCTATTGGGAAAGTCAAAAAATGCTTTTATTTCAAATTCACAAGAATGTATAAACCTTTTGAAACCACGCATGCATGTTATGAAATTGTATAGTAATCCTATTTATAGCGGAAGTTCACAAGATAAGCTAACCAATGGCACTATATTGGAGGATAAACCCACCTATGGAATTAATTTAAGAGGTAAGGGATGTCTCTTAGTGGAATTTTGAGTCTTGGATTAATCCATAGTGCTAAAATTAATTTAGTGTTCTTCCCTTGGTGTTATATCTATCTTTATAATTTCCCATACTTAACCATTTCATCATCCCTTTTCCCAGGCTATTTGTATCATAATGTAAACTTGGTCCAATCTCACATTAGCCCCTTAGGTAATTATCCATTTCCTCCAAGTTGAATGGAACCTTATGTACCAATGCATCTATGTTTTCCAACCCTCATGGATCAACACTTGACATCACCTAAATAATCTTCTTTATGTCATAGCATTTCTCTGAAGTGCCTTTGACATGCTTTAGATGTGTCAATATTAACTAGATTGAATATCTTTTTAAAGTCTCTTAACACATTCCATGACAAGAAAATAAATCATTTGAATTAAGGAGTAATTTCCTAAACCATTCTTTCATATTAAACAATCCATTCTCACATCCACATCATAATTCATTTCCATGTTAGTTGTAATTAGTTTTTTAAACCAACAATCAATGAATCATACGATAGAAGAAAAATCATTATACACAAGGATAAGAATAAAAAGAGACTAAAAGAATCAATTTATTAGATATGCTCCCCATTATTGTAATAGACCAATGTAAAAAAAAGTTCATAACAATAATAGTGATGTAGAGGTATGGTTCAAACAACTTGAAAATGCTCCAAGTTACTCACTTGCTCAACCAAACAACAAACCCTCCTTTTAAGGATTTAATTCAACCAAGCCTCACACCTCTAAGAGTATCAATTAAACATCCCATATCACCTATTTTCATCCCCATAAACCCACAAAGGGAAAATATGCAAAGGTTATCAAAGTTTGGTTTCAAACCCCATAGGCAAAAGTGCTCAAAATGACTCAAATTGCTCACAACCCCTCCAAATGGTTTGATAGGCCTACAAAGGCTCAAGACGGGTTCAATAGGTCCTACAAACTCAAATGATTCCAAAAAACCCTTTTATTTGGTTGTTCAAGTCCTAAAAATCACAAAGTGCAATTTGGCTCTTTAGACCTAGTAGCCGTCAAAACTCACTTTTTGGCTTACCACTCAAAAATCCAAAGGACATGCCAATATTATTTGATTTTGTTGATCACCAACCTAGGAAAACACTTTCTACCAAAGGATGGGTTCTGAAACCTCCTGCAAGTACCATTACTAATGAACCCTCATCTATGGCCACCAACCTAGGAAAACACTTTCTACCAAAGGACAAGTTCTGGAACCTCCTACAAATACCATTACTAATGAACCCTCATCTATGGCTAGAAGGGCTAATTCAAGCACTTAACAAAGGAACTATCCCCCAAAATTGCAAATCTACCAAAAAAACTACTGGAGCACCTTGGGGTATCCAAATAATCACCAAATACCAAGTTATAGCTTCTGGTTTTCATTAAAACTAAAGTTATGGGGACTGTACATGAATTTTATTCAATTCCCACAACCAGTCACATAGAGATGCCTGACCAAATTTAACAAAAATCTCATTCAAAATGCATCCTATTGGTCTGAAACCTTTTTAATCTTAAAATAAACTCCCCAATTCCATCTAACCAAGAATCATATTTTACCCATGGTTAAAATGGTAGGAATGAGGAAAGGAAGTAAAAACCCTAGCCTAGGGCACTTTCACGGGTTGTAGAGGTTTGCAGCGCCTTTTCTCCCTCAATACTCCACTTTAGAACCTCCCCCTTGGCTCAAATGAAAGGTAACTCAACCACCTATCTTCCCATGAAAATATTTTTCACATTGGAGGCTGTACAGATCCACACCAAGTGAGTTTGTAGAAAAATTATAGAAAAAATGCAGATTTTATTGATTTCAGATAGCAATTTTTACAATTTCACCCACAAAAACCCCCACATGAGTTTGTTGAGGAATTTTATAGTTTTTCCAACATTTTCAAACTGATTGGAGATGGTTATTAATGTTGGGTAGTGAATTACAACAACTTTTTGAAAAGTTGCTTTCAAAATTGATAAGTTTTGTCAGTTTTTGACAATTTTTGCATTTTGCCATTCAAACTAATTTTATCATCAACCTAGGGACCTAAACACATTGAAATGGATCTAAATAGACCAAAAAAACCTTTACTCCCTCATTCTACTCATCCTAGGTCCCTTTGACCATAATTGACCATAGGGTTTATAAGGCACCCTAGACCACTAGGTCTTACAAAATGGACAATTAGGACCTTACTACAAAACAAAACATAAACAAAGGATTATTTAATCCTTACCAACACCTTGATATCAAAAAAATGAAGTGTTTAATCAAGAACTTATTAAATTGAGGCTTGTGCCCCTGCACCATACTCCCGGGGTGGGCTGATCTCATTTCCACATGAGACAAGTTGGTCCAATAAAGTGCCATGCTGCAGAATTTCTGCCTCATCCATCCATATTGCCTCTTCAATGGGTTTTCCTACCCATTTCACAAGGTATTGTTTGTATTATTTATTTCTAGTCTTCTTAATGACCCTTTCATCAATGATCTTTTCAAGCCTCTTTGGTGCATGAGGAGGTATATCAACAATGTCCTCTTGAATCTCGTCAACATGAAAGTCTATACCTACAACAACATGCCCTTTATAGGGTGTTAGATCACAAAAATTAAAGATAGGAGAAATACCAAGGTTAGAGGGAAGGTCTATATCTCATAGGCATTCAACCCATGTTTCTTCAAAACCTTGCAAGGACACACTTTCTTCATGAGTAACTTTGTATGCTTCCCCTTTGGCAATCTTTCTTTTCTCAGGTACACCCACACCATATCACCAACCTAAAATTGTACATCCCTCCTCTTCTTATCAGCAAGTTCTTTGTAGTTTTGTGAACTCCTTTGGAGGGCTAGCCTTACTTGATCATGCACATCTTTCATGCTATCAACAAATTGTTCTCCATGAGCACTTGTTTGCCCATAATGTGGGAGGTCTCTCAACTCCAAGATGCCTCTTTGATTTTGCCCATATACAATCTGAAATGGACTCCTTCCTGTACTCCTATTCACAAAGTCATTGAATGCAAATTCAGCTTGTGGAAGTACAACATCCCACTTCTCTCCATATTGTTTTGTCAAGCATCTCAATAGGTTTCCCAAGGATCTATTCACAACTTCAGTTTTCCCATCTATTTGTGGATGGTAGGCTGAACTAAAGTTCAAGTTTGTTCCCAACCTCTTCCATAAGGTTCTCCAAAAGTGGCCAATGAATTTCACATCTCTGTCAAACACAATTGTTAGAGGAAGTCCATGAATCCTCACAATCTCTTTGAAAAACAAATTTTCTACATAGGTTGCATCACTAGTACTCTTACATGGAAAGAAATGTGCCATCTTACTAAACCTATCTACAACAACAAAGATGCTATCAAATCCTTTTTGAGTCCTAGGCAGCCCCATTACAAAATCCATACTACAACTTTCCCAAGGCCTTGTAGGTATGGGTAATGGTTGATACAAACCTGCATTGGTGGAAGTACCTTTGGCCTTTTGACAAATAGTGCATGTTTCAACAAATCTTCTCACATCACTTTGCATCTTAGGCCAAAAGTAGTGTCCTCTTACATGCTCAAGGGATTTATCCAACCCAAAATTTCCACTCATCCTTCCACAATGATTTTCTTTCACAATATTCTCCCTCATTGAACACCTAGAAATGCATAGTTGATGTCCTTTGAACAATAAACCATCTTGGATCAAGTAATAAGCATATTCAACATGGTATGCTTCAAAAAAATTAGAACAAACTTTATAAATTTCATGAAAGTCTTCATCACCTTTATACATACCTTTCAAGGAGTCAATCCCCACACTTTGCAACTTCACCTCTTACACTGTCAAGGATCTTCTAATCAAGGCATCTACCACCTTTTTTGCAACTCCCTTTTTGTGTTTGATTGTAAAGGTATATGCTTGGATAGATTCTACCCATTTCATATGCTTGTGACTCAACTTATCCTGGCTATTCAAGAAGCTAAAGTGCCTGATTGTCAGTAAAAACAACAAATTTTTTGGATGGAGATAATGCCTCCACTTTTTCAAGGCTTGAACTAAGGCATACATTTCCAATTCATATGAGGAATACTTCCCCTTTTCCTCATTGAGTTTCTCACTAAAAAATGCAATGGGCCTACCCTCTTGGCTCAAAACAACCCCTATTGCAACATTAGATGCATCACACTCAATTGTAAAAACCTTTTGGAAATATGGAAAAGCAAGTACAGGTTGCTTTGCTACCTTTTTTTTGAGACTTTGAAAAGCCTCCTCAGCCTCCTTGGTCCATACAAACTTGCACTTCTTCCCCCCTTTGATTATTTTTAGAATAGGTGCACAAACTTGGCTAAAACCTCTTATAATCTTCCTGTAAAAGGAAGCCAAGCCATGGAAGCTTCTAACTTCAATCATTGACCTTGGAGAAGGCCAATTCAAGATGCTTCCACCTGAAACTATGAAAGCAAGATACACCAATTATTCCTGCATAAAAAGACACTTGTCCACATTGATTAGGAGCTTTTCTTCTTGCAATCTCTTAAGGACCAAATTCAAATGTTGCATATGTTCATCTTTATTCTTACTAAAAATAAGAATACCATCCAAGTAAACAATAACAAATTTATTAAGGAAAGGTTTTAGAACTTCATTCATGAGTCTCATGAATGTACTAGGTGCATTGGACAAGCCAAATGGCATCACTCTCCACTCATAAAGGCCTTCATTAGTCTTAAAGGTTGTCTTCCATTCATCTCTAGCCCTTATCCTTATCTTATGGCACCCACTCTTCAAATCCATCTTTGAATACCACCTTGTACCCCCTAGATGATCCAACAAGTCTTCAATCCTAGGCATGTGGAACCTATACTAGATAGTAATCCTATTGATGGCCCTTCAATTTGTACATAACCTCCAAGTACCCTCCTTCTTAGGTGCTAATAGGGCTGGAACAACACATGGACTCAAACTTTTGGAAATCACGCCCTTATCTAAGAGTTCTTGGATTTGTCTTGCCATCTCTTCATTCTATTGGGGTGTTAACTTATAGGCAAGATTTTTTGGGAGTGTAGCCCCTAGGATTAGATCAATATTATGGCTAATCTCTCTGATTAGACATAGGGTATCAAACAATTCTTTTCTTACAATGTCCTTATAGTTCTCAAGAAAATCAGCCACCTCTTTTTGTCCTACCCTCCTAGGTTCTTCCTTTTTCTTGTGCACCTTTCTCTCTTCCTATTTTGGAAATAGCACCAAGGCATAACAAGGAGTATCCTCCTTCTTCAAACATTCTAAAAACTCTTTCTCTCCTACAAATAAAAACTTAGAGTCTTTTGCTTCTTCACCATTATCAGGTAGGGGTAGTAGTGTTACTTTCTCACCTTTGTACCAAATGGTGTATGTGTTCTTCTCACCATCATGTTTTGAGTTTATGTCATATTGCCATGGCCTTCCAAGCAAAAAATGGCATGCATCCATGGGTACAATGTCACAAATTACCTTGTCCTTGTACTTGCCAATAGAAAACTCCACCCATGTTTTCTCTTCAATGAATGTTTGCTGCCCCTTTGTAAGCCATGATAGCTTGTAGGGTCTTGGATGCTTAATCCTCTTCAATTTCAGTTTCTCTACTACCTAAATGGACAACAAATTATTAGTAGAACCTGAATCAATCACCACACTACATACTTTGTCACCACTTCTACAAGTAGTTCTAAAAAGTGCCTTCCTTTGGGTGGCTCGAGTGGACTAGGTGTTTTGATCAATGTCCTTCTCATCATCATGATCTCTCCTTGTTTAGGCTGCACAAAGGATCCATGAGAGTGAACACTATGTGTGTCCTCATCTCTCACAAAATTTTCTCTCCTTTCACCTTGTTTGTTTGCCTTCTTTGGACATTTGAATGCAGCATGCCCCATTTGATGGCATCTATAAGACTTTATGCCTTCTAGGCCTCTTCCTCCACCTCTTCCTCTAAAGTTTCCTCTCTTTCCTCTAAAAGATCTTCTATAACTTCCTTCCCCTTTTTCACTTCCTTGAATTGATTCACCAAGGTCTTTGGAACCTTTTCCTCTTCCTTGAGGCGTACTTCTGCCCCTATTTCCAAAGTCTTTTTGTCCCCTCCCTCTTCCACTTTGATCACCCTTCCTCTTGAGTTTCTCTTCAACCTTCAAGGCAAGTTGAAAGCATTTTTGGATTGTGGGAGGGCTGCTTAGACTATGTTCATCTTGTATGGTAACCCTCAACCCTTGCAAATATCTTGCAAGCTTCACACATTTAGGCTCCACCACATTGGACTTCATCACCAATTTATGGAACTCTTGAGTATAATCTGAGACACTCATCTCCTTTTGTCTCAAACTCATTCTCCTCTTATGAAGTTGGACTTCATAATCATCAAGAACATATGCATCCCTGATCAATGCAACCATCTTCTTCCAAGTGGTCATTGGATTCTTTGTCTCCTTCACCCTATCATCTTGAGTGATATTCCACCACGCAAGGGCTGGTACCTTCAACTTGGACTTAGAAATCTTAACTCTCTAACTTTCAGGTATGTCTTCACATTCAAAGAATCTTGTGAGGCATCAATCCAATCCACAACAACATTTGGATTCAAGTTTCCATCATAGGAAGGTAGGTCCAACCTAACATCCATGGCCTTTAGGGTCTTCACAAGTAGCCTCTGATCAACAGACACTTCTTCTTCATCACCCTACTCAAGGGGTTCCTCATCACTCCCCTCTTCATAAACATCAGAGTTTCCACCACTTTTCTTACAAAGTTCCCCAATAAGTCTATCAACCTCCTTCTGCAAGGAATCAATCTTGTGAACCAAGTTTTTATCCTTCAAAAACTTCACTATTTGTGCATTGGTCATCTTTGAAGATAAATCACCCTCATCTTCTTCCCTTGACATGGATAAATTGAAACAATCCTTATCCTAAGGATCACACTTGCTATGATACCAATTGATGTAGAGGTATGGTTCAAACAAATTGAAAATGCTCCAAGTTACTCACTTGCTCAACCAAACAAAAAACCCTCCTTTTAAGGATTCACTCCAACCAAGCCTCACACCTTTAAGAGTATCAATTAAAAATCCCATATCACCTATTTTCATCTCCATAACCCCACAAAGGGAAAATATGCAAAGGTTATCAAAGTTTGGTTTCAAACCCCATAGGCAAAAGTGCTCAAAATGACTCAAATTGCTCACAACCCCTCCAAATGGTTTGATAGGCCTACAAAGGCTCAAAACAAGTTCAATAGTTTCCTACAAACTCAAATGATGCCAAACAACCCTTTGATTTGGTTGTTCAAGTCCCAGAAGTCAGAAAGTGCAATTTGGCTCTTTAGACCTAGTAGCCCTCAAAACTCACTTTTTTGGCTTCCCACTCAAAAATCCAAAGGATAGGCCAATATTATTTGATTTTTTTAATCACCAAACTAGGAAATAAATTTCTACCAAAGGATAGGTTCTGGAACCTCCTACAAGTACCATTACTAATGAACCCTCATCTATGGCTAGAAGGGCTAATTTAAGCACTTAACAAAGGAACTACCCCCCAAACTTGCAAATACACCAAAAACACTATTGGAGAAGATGTGAAGCAGAGAAGATATCTACAATATTAGGGAGAAGAAGATGTGAAGCAAAGAGATATCTTTGTATATTGCCATCAATGCCAAAGGGGGAGATTGTTGGCATATGTGTAGAGCTTGATGACATGATGATATTGTATGTTGTCATTGATGTCAATATGCTAATGTATGAATAGGCATATTAAAGTAAGCAAATTGGAAAGATAACCAATATGATGATGTGAACCAGTGTATGTGAAAAAGTGAAGTGGTATGTTTGTTCAAGGTGAACCGGTATGTTGGAATGAGAACCGGTATATGGGAAGTTTTGTATCGGGGTTTCATTTGGCGTGACTACCCATTGGTACTCTCAGCTTTAGGGTTTTTGGTTGATGTATTCCAAGCCTATGTGATTCAACCCATGACAACTTGTGATGAGTTAGCATTGTAATGAAGATTAGATCATGTTGCCATGTCAACCTTGTGCACGTGAAGGATTTCCTTGAGGATCTTGCATGGAGATTGCTCCTATCTACCTTGGGAATGTTCGAAGTCTCTGTAAATAGTGGAGAGTGCATGATGGGTTATCAACTTCTTGAAGTGGCAAAAATGAACATTGGAGAATGTCTTGAGATCTGTTCAAGACTATTGTATTCAATGCAGTGTGATTAACGGTTAGGATTGAACCGACTGAATTGTTAAACCTAAATGTTTAGGGTTTAGGGTTTATGCTACTAACCTATCTTTTTCCTATTAGGTCGTTGATACTTTTCATTTTGAAGTTGTTGGAAAATTTTATGTGTGTATCCAAGTGAAGAGATACTTGATTCTTGCCAGACTAGAGAAGTGTGTTGATACCTGCAGAAGCAAAGGAGCTAAAGAGGATCTGCCTTGGCATTGTGTGTTGTTATTAGATCAGTGTATTACCTATTGACTTCTAACCATTTCATCCTAATAGAGTGGACTTCAAAAGAGTTCAAAGAATAGCTTGTGGGTATTCATCCCCACCATGGTTTTTCCTTGTTGGGTTTTCATGTGAAAAATCGGTGTGCCATGTGTGATGCTTTTCATGTGATGGTTGAGTGTTTTATGTTAAGTGGTAATGCAAGTTGATTCAATGATCTTAAGTATTTATGATGTATTACTTTCTTAAGCTTAAGGGTGAAGTGGAAATGAGATATTATGTTGTGTGGAGAGCTAAGAGTTACCGGTTTATGTCTTTCACATTCTCATTGTGTTTTATCGGTAGTGCTCTGATTTAGACCGGTGTTACTGTTTACCAGTTAAGTGTAGTGTTTGCAGTCAAACCGGTTCAGGAAAGTTTTTTGTCTGTACTGATTCACCCCCCCCCCCCCCCCTCTCAGTACCAATTTGGTACTAATTGTTCATCATTATTCATCATTTGCAAGATTTTAGAAGAATCCAATGGAAGCATACCTGATTGTAACCAAGAGAATTTTTAGATATCTGAAAGGTATAGTTGACTATGGATTATGGTATCCATATGGAGGAAACTTTGATTTGAAGGCATATACTAATGTTGATTGGGTAGGAAATATTGATTACCGAAAAAGTACTACTGGTGGAGCATTCTTTCTAGGAGGAAGGATAGTTTCATGGAGTAGTAAGAAGCATAGTTATACTTCACAATCTACTGTTGAAGCTGATTATGTTGCAGCTTATATACATTGCACACAAGCTATTTGGATGAGGCACATTTTGGAAGGTTTTAAGATGAATATCTTAGAACCTATAAAGATTTTATGTGATAATACAAGTGCCATTAATATTTCTAAGAATCCTATTTTGCACGCTCGCACCAAGAACATTGAATTGAAGTATCATATTGAACTGAAGTATTCCATAGGGGGAGCATCAAGTTGTAGTATGTTGTTGATGCACACTAAAAATTTGACATTACATGTTTTACTTTCAATTTGGCATTGTTGTCAAAGGGGGAGAAGAATTATGTGACTGGCAAATGGAAACCAGTGATAGGTTGAAGACAGACAGAGCATAGTGAATACTTGGTAATGTAAACTAGGATTCCTATTCACCAATCATAACAGCAATCAGAGACATTAATATTTGTATTGCCATCAATACCAAAGGGGGAGATTATTGGCAATTGCATGAAGATCGCATTAATGATATGTTATGTTGTCATTGATGTCAATTTAACTGGTAATGGTATCTATGATATTGTTGATATTGTTCTTATTATTGATATTGGCTTGTAACCAGCAGGAAGAGCTTTGTGGAAGATGTTGTAAACCAATATGTCAAGTTTGTGAGTTGAATCGGTAAATCGGTGTATAAGGTTAAACACTTTTCTATGCAATGTAATGGGTAAACCCTACCAATTGTTTTTTGTTAAACCCTAACTCATCAAGTTTGTTGGTTTAAGATCTAATGATGAGTAGCAATGATGGAGACATATGTGATCATTGAATGAGGATTAGTTTAGATTGTTTTGGCATGTTTGTTTGTTGTCTAGGGAATGAGCAAAGTGGATTGCATCTAATGCATAGTGCATGATGAGTTACAAAGTCCGATGAAGCAGTGATCATGGAGCAGTTGGAATTTTCTTGAAGAATGTGAAAACACTATTATGATTTCTAATGGTCAAGATCAAACTGACTTGTTTGTAATCTCTATGAGAGAGTTAGGTTTTTGTTGTGTTGCGGACCTAATTGATTTATATTTAAGGTTGATGAAGTTGTTTGTAAGAGTGTTGGAAAAGTGTTGGTTGAAACCAGTTGAGTGTGTGGTTGCCTAACCAGAGAATGGATCTGTAGTTTGTGTAGAAGCACATTGGAGTCTAAAAGGATCTGATCAAGCAAATGTAGTGCTATTTAGATAGATCAAGAAAACCTGTTATTTTCTAACAATTATAGCAGAAGTGAAATCCCCTAGCTGGGTAAGCTCTAACAAGCTTGGTTACTTATTAAATCCTCTAACACGGTGGTCCATTAGCTTGGATTCTCAAACCCTCTACCAAGGTTACTTGTAACAGGGTATTTTGTTTTTCATCAAGGCATTTTGTAATCCCTTAACCAGGTGATTCCTAATGAAATCAATTCTTAATAGGACTTATTGTAAAAGCTTTAATAGGCTTGGCTCCTAATAGGGCAAACTTCAGAAGAGTTTAGATAGCTATCCTTGTGAGTCTCATCTCACTATGGTTTTTACCTATTCGAGTTTTCCTCATATAAACATTTGTGTCAAGTGGTGAATGTTTTTATGGTTATGATCTTATTTGTTGATTTGATTGACTACTTAACTATTCTGATAAGGCATGATAACTGGAAGCACTGAGAGATTGAATATGTTGAGATATGATTAAGCATTTTGATGTTTAGAAGATTGAAGTTGTTTACTACTAAGTTGTTACAATAGTTAACCAGATGATATTGAGTATTCTTATGAGTATTGATCTTGATAGTGAAAGTTTACTTTGTGAGTTTGAATTTGAGATTGGGAAGTTTGTATCAGTTTTTTAGTATATTGATTCACCCCCCTCAATGAGATCAATCTGGACCATGTAGTAAGAGTAAACACAATGAAAGCAAGACAAAATGATGGAGGCAATGCAGAACTAAATGAATTAGATCATGAAAATTGATTACAAATAACCGGTAACATTTGGGTTTCAAGATTTGGCTCACTGGCCTACTATATACATGCTTAATTACAAAATTGGTCAACTCTGGACCTATAAATATTAAGATGTGTCTTCTATATTCTCTCTGATGATTTATGATGCTAAATTACATTGATTTATATGGTCTAGAGGGTTCCAGTCACCCCAAAATGAATCAAACAATGATGAACATGATGAAACATGCAAAACCACCAAGGTTGGCCTCTACCAAAGAGAATCCTCCAATAAATCCAAAGAATGAAGTGTTGATCAAAGGGAAGGTCGGCCAAATGCCAAGGAACATTGGACTCAACAAACTGAGGCTCTGCAAGCTATGGAAAGGATCCACAAGATTCACCAATAGCAAATAGGTCCAAGCAATTCTGGAGTTCTAAGCCAAAAAACTATCTCGAAATCCGGAAGCGATAACTTACCAAAAAATGATCCAATCATCCTGCCGATTAAGGAAAAGGAAGCTGATCATGTCCTTAAGAAAAATCCATCTTTGAAAGATTCAGTGAGAAAAGAAAAGAAAATGCATAAAGAAATGTTGAAACTGCAAATAGGAAACAAAACTGAAAATAAATGTTTTTGGTTGATGCAAGATTGCCAAGAACCGGGGATGCTCCTGCATTAGAATGTTATATGAAAATCTCTAGTTTTTGTCCGAAGCTATTTAGGAGGTAGTCTTTTATATCAAAAATGGTCTTAAGATGACATTATAAACATTTCAAACATGTTTTATTCCTCACAAACCTATTCTACCCTTCAAAACCCAATTTTAGCCCTTTCTAGGCCTAATTGCCAATTTTGACAATTTTACACTTTTTGACCTTTCTATTACAATTTATTGCATTTATTGGCTCTATTGGCCATGATTACATTGTTTTAAGACCTTGAAGGCCTTTTAGACTTCATTTCTCATTGATTCTTCATGAGGGCCTATCAGTGACCCTAGTGCACCTTGCCTCCATAGGTCTTCATAGGTGCTCCATAGGTGCTCCTGCACCAGTAATTGGATGATATCATACATTCTGGTAAAACCTTATTGGTATTATTTTAAGGCTTTGATGACAGAGCTTTCATTGAGGAATCATGACAAGATACATAGTTGGTGTTGGTGTTGCTTCTTTATGGATTTCAGGATGCTAAAGATGTTCTTCAGTCGTGCTTCAAATGCTTGAAGACATTGCTTTGGCATGGTGGACCCATAATAGGTCTGGTACCTATCTAGGTTATGGAGTGGTATCATGCTAACATGTACTCTACATGTTACCGGGATGTTTCAAGATGATTTATGAATTTGTTATTATTGGTGTGTTCTTAAGCCGACATGGCATATCATTGTAATATAGAATCATGCAATGATCTTATTGCAATATCTTTTAGGTGGCCGACCTAATCAGTTTTGGCCTTAGGGATTGTATAAATAAGAGGTAGAAACTCTTTGTAAAGTATCATGGTCAAGGAATGTAATGTGTGAAAATTGTAATATCATTTAGGGAGAGGACTTAGTCAATCATTGGTGATCAAATTGGATTCATAAGAGGATTTAGTCCTCTGACATTGAGCTTAACCAAGACTATAATCAGGCATGGTAGATGCTATTTCTAGTAGTTCACTCTATTGTATTGTTTTCCATTTATCTTGAGATGGTTTTAGCCTCTATGTAGTTAGTGAGACTCTTTTGTAATGAGTAGTACGCTCTAGGTAGTGTGCCTTCCTACAAGTGTAGACCCCTCATTGTAACACATACTTTCTGCACAAGTATCATCTGACTGTAGGTAGGCTTCCCACCATGGTTTTTCCCTTTCTAGGTTTTCCACATAAATATAATTGTGTTATGTGGTATGGTTGCTTTGCATTGATTATTTGGTTAATTATTAAGTTGTATTGTTTATCAGTATCTTTTCATACCGACATTTGTATGTGCTTTACCGGTACTTGATTTGTTTAAGGTTGTATTGTGGATTAAAAGTTATAATCTATTAACAACTGATTCACCCCCCCGCCCCCCCCCCCCCCCTCTTAGTTATTCATCAGTTATCCTAATAATTGGTATCAAATATTTGGTCCTCTTTTG
Organism: Cryptomeria japonica; assembly: GCF_030272615.1. Taxonomy (NCBI): domain Eukaryota; kingdom Viridiplantae; phylum Streptophyta; class Pinopsida; order Cupressales; family Cupressaceae; genus Cryptomeria; species Cryptomeria japonica. The sequence goes on along the minus strand of NC_081411.1, from coordinate 706,270,208 downwards.
TAGAAGCTTAACCTTTTGAGGTAGATCCTATGGAAACTAATTCACTGACAACTATTTTTCAGAAGAGAAATCCCTAAGCTTGATGGAACAAATTATGGGATATGGAAAATTCAAATGGAGACTCATCTTAGATTTCTTGGCAATCATATTTGGGAGATCACTGAGAAAGGATACACACCTTATGATCCGGCATCTAGCAATCCTGCTCCTGTAGACCTAGATAAGAATATTGAAAATGATTGCAGAGCTAGAGAAGCCCTCTTGTGTGCACTTACTGATCAACAGATTATGGGATTGAGTGAAAAATCATCAGCTAAGGTTATGTGGGACAAATTGCAAACTTTGAATGAAGGTGATCCTACTATCCAAATTGCTAAACTTGATGGTTACCGGGTAACATATGAAAACTTGAAAATGGAAGATAATGAAAGAATTGTTGTGTTTATGGAAAGAGTAAATGAGATTGTTATGGGAATTCAATGTTGTGGAGGATTTCTAAATGAAGATGAAATAGTTTCCAAAGTCTTGAGAGCCCTTCCATTGGCTTACAAGATGAAGGCAACTACAATTAATGAGTTAAGAACAATGGCAAACACCTAAGTTAACATAGATATTTTGATTGGGAAATTATCTTCTTTTGAGCTTGAAGAATTTGGATCTTATGGAGCTGTAAAGTTTGAACTTGCTTTTCATGCATCATCATCAACATATACTGGAAAAAGTAATTGGAAAGCCCTATATGTAAAAGAATTGGAAGACATGAGGAAAGAAGATGAACTTGAGAAAATTGATGTTGGTATTTTGGATATGTTGATATGGTTTTGTCATTGATGTCAACACTTATTAACACTTATCAACTCTGATACTTTGGAGAATTGGAAATGTTCACCGAAAAGGAAGTGACTTTATGCACAATCACCGGTATCCAGTTCACCGGCACTTGGAATGACATGGAAAACACTTGGTTATGTTGAAGACATCATTTGGACACTTTGTCTTGCAGATTTCTTCTTTGGTATATTCATGTTTGCATATTTATTGTTACTAGCAAATAGGTTCAGAATAAGCACTAGCAAGCTTATCTATTCCGGATCAACATGGCACGCTTTGGAGATTATTTATTAATGTTGTGAATGCATTAAGCCAACATGTTGAATCGGATATTGCATCGGTTATTGATTTACTTGTAAATTATTTTTCTTGTAATATCTTTTAGAGTCGACCTACTAAAATTGATCTTAGGTTATGGTATAAATGTAAGATCTTATTTGTAAGATCAATATGCGATTGGAAAAAGTAATTGTAAGAAGGTATATGCGAGAATAAGCATAGCTATACATGCAGACATCATTTAAAGAATGTAGGAAGGTTTTTGTGAAGACAATCAAAACTACACTGGTACTGAATCTAGCATATGAAGATGCTATTTTGAGTAGTACATCATTATTGGATTTAACTATCCAATTGTAGTTAGTGTGACTCCTATTTGTGTTCGAGCAGTGAGCTCTAGACGCTTGGCCTTTCTGCATGTACAGACCCCATTTGTATACACATAATATCTACAGTAGTATCAGCTGATTGTGGGTAAGGTTTCCCACCATGTTTTTTCCCCTTACAGGGTTTCCATGTACAAATATTGGTGTTATGTGTTGTGGATGTTATTGTCCTTCTGTTTCATGCATTAATCTTTACCAGTACTACAATTAACTGATAAACTATTTACCGACATAAAGTTTGGTTTACCAGTATTAAGCATTAAGTTTGGATAAGTTGTTTTTGGTTTGAATTTATTTGAAAACTGATTCACCCCGCCCCGTCTCAGTTGTCTCCAGGACCTAACAATTGGTATCAGAGCCTAGTTCTCTTTTTGCAGAAGTTTAACAGCTTGAGGAGACCCAATGTCTTCTAACTATTTCAGGAAGGACAGTCCTAAACTTGATGGAACAAGCTATGGCATATGGAAGATCAGGATGGAGACACATCTGAATTGCATTGGAAAGGACATCTCAGAAGTTACAAAGAATGGCTACATTGCTCCTACTCAAAATCAGCCTAATCCACCTACCTTAGGTAAAGATGAAGAAAATGATTGCAAAGCAAGGGAAGCACTTTCAAGTGCATTATCAGCTCGGAAAATCATGGGATTATTAGATAGATCTACTGCTAAAGCTATTTGGGACCATTTGGAAACATTGAATGAAGGATATTCCATAGTCAAAATTGCAAAACTTGAAAGCTTCTGAGTCAGGTATGAAAATCTAAAAATGGAAAAAGATGAAAGGGTTTCTGCTTTTATGGAAAGAGTAAATGAAATTGTTTTGGGTATTAAATGTTGTGGAGGAACCTTAAGTGAAGATGAAATTGTTTCAAAAGTTTTAAGAGGATTGCCACCAGCTTACAAAATGAAAGTTACTTCTATAAATGAGTTACAAAAAATGCCTAATACATCAGTAACTATAGATACATTGATTGGAAAACTTTCAACTTTTGAAATTGAGGAATTTGGTCTTGTTGCTACTATAAAGATAGATTTAGCTTTTAAGGCATCAACATCATCTGCACCATCATTTGACAAATCTGATTGGAAAGCCTTTTATGGAAGAGAACTTGAAGAAAGTGGGAGAGAAAATGAAGAACTTGAAGAACTTGAAGCACTATTTGCAAGGAAAATGCCCAAAGGTCCAGTTGGAAGTAAATATGAAGGTAAAGTACCCTTTAAATGTTTTAATTGTAATAAAATTGGTCATATGGCTTCAAGATGCCCTGACAGACATGCAAGATTAAGAGAAGAAGCTAGAAGAACATACAAGCCTAACCCTGAATATCAGAGATACATATTTAATAAGAATAAAGATAAATCTTGTTATCTTGTTGATGAAGGAGTCACTGATGATTCTGATGAGGATCTAGTAGACAATGGATGGGTCTTTGTTGCTATAATAGAAGATCAACCGATACCTACTATTCAACTGGTAGAGAAGGCCCTGGTAGCTAAAATTGAAGTTAAGGATGAATGGATCATTGATTTAGGATGTTCACATCATATGACTAGTGATAAAAGTAAATTACTGACTTTTTAGGAATATAATGGAGGTCTAGTAAGATTTGGAGATGATAAATCTTGTTTGATCAAAGGAAAAGGTACTATATCTCTTGATGGTAAGCATAATACTAACAATGTTTACTATGTTGAAGGTTTAAAGCATAATCTTTTGAGTGTTGGTCAATTAGTTGAGAAAGGATTTTAGTTACAATTCAAGAATGGAAAATGCAAAATTATGAACAGAACTGGTTTGGAAATTGCAACTAGTAATCAAACTAGATGTAATATCTTTCATTTGAATAACAATGAAAAGACATGCTTGATTGCACATATTGATGAAACTTGGCTATGGCATAAGACTCTCTATCATGTAAATTTTGATTGCATTGTGAAAATTAGTACAACTAAGGCAGTTAGAGATTTACCTAAGATTGTTAAACCTCACAATCCAGTATGTAAGGAATGTCAATTTGGAAAACAAGTTAGAGCATCTTTTAAAAGTATTCCAGAAAAAACCAATAATGCTCTTGACTTAATTCATTTTGATTTATGTCGTCCAACTAGAACTAAAAGCTTACAAGGTGATAGATATTTCATGCTAATCATTGATGACTATTCTAGAATGTGTTGGGTTACTTTTCTCAGAGAAAAATCAGAAGCACTTGGGAAGTTCAAAATATTCAAGGTGATGGTAGAAAATAAAATTGGCAAGAAAATCAAATGTCTGAGATCAGATCAAGGAGGTGAATTTACATCTAAAGAATTTAATACATTATGTGAAGTAAATGGAATCAGAAGACAATTATCAGCACCTCGGACACCACAACAAAATGGAGTTGTAGAAAGGAAAAATAGAACTATCTTGGATGCAGCTAGAAGTATGTTATCAGAAACAAATCTACCACATGTATATTAGAGAGAGGCAGTGAGTACAATGGTCTATACATTCAACAAAGTTCACATCAAAGGTGAAACCGGTAAGACCCCTCATGAACTATGGTTTGGTATTACTCATACTCTTAAATATTTCAAAATATTTGGAAGTAAATTCTATATTAGGAGAGATGAGTATATTGGAAAATTTGATCCTAGAAGTGATGAAGGAATATTTCTTGGTTATTCTTCTAAGAGAAAAGCATATAGATGTTTTAACAAGAGATTGTAGAAAATTGTTGAGAGTACAAATATGAAAATTGATGAACAATTTAGAGGAACTTCAAGGTATATAGACTTTGAACCAGCAACAAAGATACTGACAAATGAACCTACATTGAACCCATAGGTATAGAATGAAGATTCAGTTACACTGGTATCATCTGAAAATTCCACTGTAACTGAAGAACAACAACAAATGAAGACACCCCAGTATGTAAGACTGAATCACTCTAAAGATCAGATAATTGGGAACAAGTATCAAGGAGTTATGACAAGAGGGAGATTGGAAAATGAAGAGGTATGTCTTATTTCTCAAATTGAACCATCATTAGTTAATGAAGCATGTGAAGATAAACACTGGATTAAATCTATGGAAGAAGAATTAGAACAAATTGAAAAGAATGACACATGGACATTAGTTCCTCAACCTAAAGAGAAAAATGTAATTGGAACAAAATGGGTATTTAGAAACAAACTTAATGAAGATGTTAAGGTAATTAGAAATAAAGCAATACTAGTGTGTAAGGGATATTCACAGAAAGAAGGAATTGATTACAATGAAACCTTTGCACCGATAGCTAGAATTGAGGTAGTCAGATTATTCTTGGCTTTTGCAACACACAAGAACTACAAAGTATATCAAATGAATATTTAATGTGCATTTCTGAATGGAGATCTTGAAGAAGAAGTTTACATTGAGCAACCTGATGGATTTTCTTTGACTGATAACAAGGATATGGTTTGTAGGTTAAGGAAAGCTTTGTATGGGTTGAAGCAAGCTCCAAGAGCTTGGTATGCCAGATTGGATAAATATCTTTTGAAGATTGGTTTTTCTAAAGGTAATGCTGACAACAATTTATACTATAAAGTAACTAATGATGACATCTTGGTTATAGAAGTTTTTGTTGATGATATAATCTTTGGAGGAGAAGATGGATAATGTAAAGACTTTTCTATTGAAATGCAACAAGAATTTGAAATGTCTATGATTGGAGAGATAAAATTCTTTTTAGGATTGCAAATTTTATAAACTGATAAATATATATTCTTGAGTCAATCTAAGTACTTGAAGGAGTTACTAAAGAAATTTGGGATGGAGAACTCTAAACTGGTAAGAACACCTATGACTACAAATGACAAATTATCACTAAGGGATGAATCTACACCTGTTAATCCAATTAGGTACAAATCTATGATAGGAGGTTTACTGTATTTGACACAAACAAGACCTGATATTATGAATGCAGTACATATTGTTTCAAGATTTCAGAGTAATCCTAAAGAAAATCATGAATCAATAGTAAAAAGGATTTTCTGGTACTTACAAGGCACTACAAATCTTGGCTTATTGTATCCTAGAGATGAAAACTTTGAATTATGTGCATACACAGATGCAAATTGGGTAGGAGATGTGGATGACAAAAAAAACACCAATGGTGGAGCTTTTTTTTTTGGAAGCAGATTAATTTCTTCGTTGAGTAAGAAACAAATTTACACATCTTTATCAACAACAGAATCAGAATATATTGCAAAAGCAACCAACTATACAGAAGTACTATGGCTTAAGCAAATGTTAAAGGACATAAAGGTAAAATGCAAGGAACCTATAACTATCTATTGTGATAACACTGCAACAATTGATATATCTAAGAATCTGGTACTACATTCTAAAACTAAACATGTTTCTATCAAACTAAATTTTCTAAAAGAGAATGTTGAAGCAAAAGAAGTAAAACTGGTTTATGTGAATACTAAATAGTAGATTGCAGATATTTTCACTAAGCCTTTGCCTAAAGGGAATTTTGAATATCTCAAAGATCAGCTTGGGGTCATACCCCCATCGGTAGAGACTTAGATAGTTGATGTTTGTCATCAACTGACAGAATTAACAGAGAAATCTTTTATTACGGCTCTGATGAGGAGAGCTACTTCTCAGGAGGAGTAGTTGGTATATTGTATAAGTTGGTATTTTGTTTTTGAACCTGGTTTTTGTATTGGCTTTGGCATTTGATGTCAAAGGGGGAGAGATTGATATGGAAAAACACAAGGAAAACGTGTTACTCCTAGGGGGATAGATTTTTATTTTAGGAGAGATTGATTACTCTCTGTATCTAAATTTTGATTTCTAGTTATGATCTCTTTTAGGAGATTGTTGGTTTTTGGTATTTGGCATTTCTGTTTTGGCACTGTGATGGTTTTTTCATCTTGTGTTGCCATCAATGCCAAAGGGGGAGATTGTTGGTATTTTGGATATGTTGATATGGTTTTGTCATTGATGTCAACACCTATTAACACTTATCAACTTTGGCACTTTGGAGAATTGGCAATGTTCACCGGCAAGCAAGTGACTTTATGCACAGTCACCGGTATTTGGTTCACTGGCACTTGGAATGACATGGAAAAAGCTTGGTTATGTTGAAGACATCATTTGGACACTTTGTCTTGGAGATTTGTTCATTGGTATATTCATGTTTGCATATTTGTTGTTACCAACAAATAGGTCCAAAATAAGCACCGATAGGCTTATCTATTCCAAATCAACATGACACGCTTTGGAGATGATTTGTTAATGTTGTAGATGCATTAAGCCGACATGTTGAATTGGATACTATTTTGGTTATTGATTTACTTGTAATTTTTTTTTATTGTAATATCTTTTAGAGTCGACCTACTAAAATCGGTCTTAGGTTATGGTATAAATGCAAGATCTTATTTGTAAGATCAATATGCAATTGGAAAAAGGAATTGTAAGAAGGTATATGCAAGAATAAGTAGAGATATACATGCAGACATCATTTGAAGATTGAAGGAAGGTTTTTGTGAAGACAATCAGAACTACACTGGTACTTAATCCAACATATGAAGATGCTATTTTGAGAAATACATCATTATTGGATTTAACCATCCAATTGTAGTCAGTGTGACTCCTATTTGTGTTTGAGCAGTGAGCTCTAGGTGCTTGGCCTTTTTGCATGTGCAGACCCCATTTGTATAGACATACTATCTGCAGTAGTATCATCTGATTGTGGGTAAGGTTTCCCACCATGGTTTTTCCCCTTACAGGGTTTCCACATACAAATATTGGTGTTATGTGTTGTGGATGTTATTGTCCTTCTATTTCATGCATTAATCTTTACTAGTACTACAATTAACTAATAAACTATCTACTAGCATAAAGTTTGGTTTACCGGTATTAAGCTTTAAGTTTGGATAAGCTATTTTTGGTTTGAATTTATTTGACAACTGATTCACCCCCCCCACCCCCCCCCTCTCAATTGTCTCCATGACCTAACACTTGAAGCCTTATTTGCTAGAAGAATACCTAAAGGACCAACTGGAAGTAAGTATGAAGGAAAAGTACCTTTTAAATATTTTGCATGTAATAAGATTGGTCATTTTGGATCTAGATGTCATGAAAGGAATGCAGGGTTTGAGGAAAGTGGTAAGAAATATTTTAAGCCTAACCATAATAGATATAGATTCAAGAAGAGTAAACAATGCTACATAGAAGATGATGAAGGAGCAACTGATGACTCTGGAGATGAACTGATAGAAGACTCTACTAGTGGATATGGAAATGGAAAGGAATGGGTGTTCTATGATTTGAAGGAAGATGAAGTGGAACCAGCTATCAAGAATGAACAAAAAGCCCTGGTAGCAAAAGTTGAAGATAAGGATGAATGGTTAATTGATAGTGGATGCTCATATCATATGACTAGAGATAAAGGGAAATTTCTATCACTACAAGAATACAATAGTGGTCAAGTTAGATTTGGAGATGACAAGGCATGTATGATCAAAGGAAGAGGTATTATTTCTTTGGATGGGAATCAAAACACTAATAATGTCTATTATGTATAAGGTTTAAGGCATAATCTTTTGAGTGTTGGTCAATTGGTTGATAAGGGTTTTCAACTTCAGTTTAAAGATAGAAAATGCAAAATCATTAACAAAACTAGTTTGGAGATTGCAACTGGTATTTAGACAAGAAGTAATATCTTTCACTTGAACACTGGTAATAAGACATGTTTGATTGCTCATATTGATGAGAGTTGGCTATAGCATAAGAGGTTGTGTCATGTTAATTTTGATTGTTTTGTTAAGATTAGTTCAACTAAGGCAGTTAGAGATATACCTAAGATTATGAAGCCTCATAATCTAGTATGTAGGGAATGTCGATTGGGTAAGCAAGTTAGAAGTTCTTTTAAGAGCATACATGATGAATTTAGTGATGTACTTGATTTGATTGACACTGACTTATGTGGTCTAGAAAGGACTAGAAGCTTTCAAAGTGATAGGTATTTCATGTTGATTATTGATGACTATTCTAGAATGATGTGGGTGACTTTTCTAAGTAAGAAGTCTTAAGCTTTTGTGAAATTCAAGATCTTTAAAGAAAAGGTTGAAACTTAAACTAGATTGAAAATCAAATGTCTAAGATCATATCATGGCAGTGAGTTCACTTCTCATGAATTTAATAGTTATTGTGAGACAAATGGAATTAGGAGACAACTATCTGCACCTAGGACTCCTTGACAAAATGGAATAGTTGAAAGAAAAAACAAAACCATTTTGGATACAACTAGATCTATGATGATGGAAGCCAAATTGCCTCATATCTATTGGAGAGAAGCAGTGAGTATAACAGTCTACACATTCAACAAAGTTCACATCAAAGGTGAAACCGGTAAGACCCCTTATGAACTATGGTTTGGACATACACCTATTGTTAAGTATTTTTGAATTTTTGGAAGTAAATTATATATCAAAAGGGATGATTCAATTGGAAGGTTTGATCCTAGATGTGATAAAGGAATATTTCCTGGTTATTCAATTCAAAGCAAACAATATAAATGTTATAACAAAAGATTGCAAAAAATTGTGGAGAGTGCTAATGTGAAAGTGGATGAATAGTACAAAAATCATTCTATATCATATGACAGGGAAGCAATAGTGGAAATGATCATAACTAGACTAAAAATTCCTCAACTGATATAGGAAGTTGAGATAGTTACATCGGCACAATCAAAAAATTCAACTATGACTGATGATCAAAGTAGTGAACCTAAAGTTCAAAAGACACCAAAGTATGTAAGATTAAATCATTCCAAAGATCAAATTATTGGAGACAAAAACAAGGGATTTATGGCTAGAAGAAAACTAGCAAATGAAGAGGTGTGTCTTATTTCTCAAGTTTAACCGGTAACTGTTATTGAAGCTTGTAAGGAAAAACATTGGTTAAAGGCTATAGAAGATGAATTAGATCAAATAGAGAAGAATGTTACTGGAAATAAATGGGTTTTTAGGAATAAACTAAATAAGGATTGTCAAGTTATAAGGAACAAGGTTAGATTGGTTTGTAAAGGATATTCTCAAATGGAAGGAATTGATTATGGTGAGACATTTGTACCTGTGCCTAGAATTGAAGTTGTTAGACTATTTCTTGCCTATGCAGCTTATAAGAACTATAAGGTTTATCAAATAGATGTTAAATGTACATTTTTTAATGGTGATCTTGAGGAAGAAGTTTACATTGAGTAACCTAATGGATTTTCACTAATAGATGATAAAGATATGGTTTGCAGATTGAAGAAAGCTTTATATGGATTGAAACAGGCTCCTAGAGCTTGGTATGCAAGGTTGGATAAATATCTTTTGAAGCTTGGTTTTACTAAAGGCAGTGCTGATAGTAATCTATATTATAAGATCACTAATAATGATATTCTAATTATTGAAGTTTTTGTTGATGATACCATTTTTGGAGGAGAAGATAAACTGTGCATGGAATTTGCTAACAACATGAAGAATGAATTTGAAATATCCATGATTGGTGATATGGAATTTTTCTTAGGTTTGCAACTTACTCAAACTGAAAAAGGCATTTTTATCTGTCAAACTAAGTATCTAAGGGAATTTTTGAAAAAGTTTGGTATGGAGAATTCCAAACCGGTAAGTACTCCTATGGCTACAAGTGAGAAATTATCTATCAAGGATACTTCTACACCGGTAAATCTAGCAAGGTATAAGTCTATGATTGGTGGTTTGTTATATCTAACTCATACTAGACCTAATATTATGAATGTAGTAAGTATTGTTTCAAGATATCAAAGTAATCATAAAGAAAATCATGAATGTGCAATAAAGAGGATATTCTAGTATTTGCAAGGAACAACAGAATATGGTTTATGGTATTCCAGAAATGATGATTTAATTTTATGGGCATATACTGACTCAGATTGAGTAGGTGATATTGATGACAGGAAGAGCACTTCTGGTGGATCTTTCTTTCTTGGAAAGAAACTGGTTTCATGGATCAACAAAAATCAGTCATGCGTTTCTTTATCTACTGTAGAAGCTGAGTATGTTGCAGCATCAACTAATTGCACTGAATTCTTGTGGATGAAGCAAATGTTGAAGTATATTAGGGTAAATTGTAGTGAACTGATAGTTATCTACTGTGATAACTCTGCAGCTATTGACATTTCTAAGAATCTAGTATTTCACTCTAAGACTAAACATATTTCAATAAAGTATAACTTTCTAAAGGACAAGGTTGAAACAAAGGAAGTCAAATTGGTTTATGTGAACACTAAATAACAGATTGCAGACATATTCACTAAACTGCTGTCCAAGGAATCATTTGAGTATTTGAGAGATAGGTTAGGGGTTTCTGCCCCTCTAGCAGAGACTTGATTGATGAATTTTGTCATCAGTCCGACATGAATTACCAAAGACATTATTCATTCTGACACTGATGATTGGTGCTACTACTCAGGGGGAGTAGTCAGCTTTGAGATTTAGAGCTTTATATCATTGCTTTGATATTTTTGTCGGATTTCTAGCATTGATGTCAAAGGGGGAGTGATAATAATGAGAAAAATCATTCAGAACCTTACAGAGATACCATTCACAGGGGGGAGCTATTGATTGTTGGTTGTCTTCCACAGAGGGAGACTTGTTTGGCATTTCTTGGTACTTAGATATTTTTCAAATCTAGTGTTGCCATCAATACCAAAGGGGGAGATTGTTGGCATTATGGATGAATTTAACATGTGTTGCATTGATGTTTTTTCATTGATGTCAACACTAGCTGTTATGATTGGTTACTGACAGACAAGTTTTGGTTACCGGTAGAGGATCTAGTGTTACAAGCAGAAGAGACTATTTGTTGGACATTTCTGGCATATTTGGATCAATGAAGTATATTTGATTTCATGTTTTATATGCTCCATGAGCATGTTTTGATCAGTTGGTATTGTCTTGGTAATAAGAAGATATCATACACTCTAGTAAACCCTTACCGACACTAGTTTAAGACTTTACCGGTAGAGATTTCATTGAGGAATCATGACAAGATGCATAGTTGGTGTTGGTATTGCTTCTTTATGGATTTCAGGATGTTGAAGATGTTCTTTGATCATGCTTCAAATGCTTGAAGATATTTCTTTGGCGTGGTGGACCCAGAATAGGTTTGGTACCTATCTAGGTTATGGATCGGTATCATGCTAACATGTTCTCTACATGTTACTGGGATATTTCGAGATGATTTATGGATTTTTTATTGTTGTTTTGGTCTTAATCCGACATGGGATATGATTGTAATATGGAATCATGTAATGATCTTATTGCAAAATCTTTTAGGTGGCTGACCTAATCAGATTTGGCCTTAGAGTTTGTATAAATAAGAGGTAGAAACTCTTTGTGAAGTATCATGGTTATTGGAAAGGTCCTGGTCAAGGAATGTAATGTGTGAATATTGTAATATCATTCAAGTAGAAGACTTGGTCGATCATTGGTGATCAAATTGGATTCAGAAGAGGATTTAGTCCTCTGACACTGAGCTTAACCGAGACTGTAATCAGGCATGGTAGATGTTATTTCTAGTAGTTCACTCTATTGGATTGTTGTCCATTTATCCTGAGATGGTTGTAGCCTCTCTATAGTCAGTGAGACTCTTTTGTAATGAGCAATATGCTCTAGGCAGTGTGCCTTCTTGCAAGTGCAAGCCCCTCATTGTAACACATACTTTCTGCAGAAGTATCATCTGACTATGGATAGGCTTCCCACCATGGTTTTTCCCTTTCTGGGTTTTCCGCATACAGATCATGGTGTTATGTGGTATGGTTTCTTTGCAGTGATTATCTTCTTAATTATTAAGTTGTATTGTTTATTGATATCTTTTCATACAAATATTTGTATGTTCTTTACCGGTACTTGATTTTCTTAAGGTTTTATTGTGGATTAAAAGTTATAATTTTTTAAAAACTGATTCACCCCCCCCTCTCAATTGTTCATCAGTTATCCTAACAACATCTACTCCAACAACCACAAGAAAAAAGAAGAAGAGTGATGATACTGAATCTAGTAAGACCACAAAGACTTGCATTGAATTAATTGATGAAATTACAAATGATGGAATTTTGAAAAATATATCTATGTATTATGAGGATTTAGAAGAAAGTGAGCAAAATGATATTGAAGAGGCAATTTTGTTATACATGGATATATATAAGAAAGCCTTAGTAGAAATTTTGAAGGAAATTCCTCTATCACTATAAAATAAATTAGATGCTAGAAGGCTTGATGCAATAAAAAGGGATAGAGAAATTAAGGAAGTGGAACTTTTGGAAATGTGTGGTGCTATAAACAATGAGTAAATGAAAAGATGCATAAATATTGAAAATAGAACAATATTTAGTAGCAAACCCCGACAAATAAGCCTAATGATGGGCAGAGTTAATGAGGTGATAAATGAAACTAGTAAGGGTTGGACCAAATTCTTCCAGAAGAATCTAAATTTTCTCACATCTCATGATGAATTTGTTCAAGTAACAACTTCCACCATTCTAGATAAATCAAAAGAGAAAGGTATTTTGGATAGTTCAACTCCAATTTTGAATACATCGACAGTAACTATAGATATAAAGAAACAACCGACAGTAAAGGAAAGTGTATAGTCTGCACCAACACAACTATTTTTGAGGAAGGCAATGTACAGGACACTACAAATATTATGGATAATACTCCACCGACAGTAATTGATATTGCACCAAGTGACAAAGCCATCAATGCTAAATAAGATAAGGTAAAGGGAAATGAGTCTACACCGACAGTTCATGTTGATTCCCCAGCAAAGGTTTTGGCAATTGACACTTCTCAAGTTGAGAAGAAACTAGTCACTGAGATGAGTCCAACTAAGTTGTTGATGATGGCTACTCAGAAACTATTAAAGGAGGTATCTATAGATAGGGGAATAGTAGATCAATCAGTTATAGTGCTTCATAAATTAATCATGGATTGTCAGATTGAGATTGAAGCAAGCCCTTCCGGAAAGCTTAAGGCACTAACTGAGTACATATCTAACAATTTTCAATCATTGCAACAGATATTAGTCTGACAGGCATTAAAACGATTTACTATGGCTAAGAAAGCCACCTTTGACAAGATCATTGAAATAGAGAAAAATAAAATTGAAGCTAAACTCATTCTTATTGAGAACTGTTTGAAACAATGTACAAATATCTATAGGGTCTATTGTAACATAGAAATTCTTACAGCAAATGTAGATAACAGATTAAAGGAATTACATGAAAAGGTAGCTAGCATTGCAAATTCTTTTGATGGATTAACTGCACTAACAACATCTATTGATTGACAAATTTTGTCTTTTTCTTTTGAGAAAGAGAGATAAAATCATTTGAAGAGCAAGGAGTCTTAGAGGATTGGTGAGTCTTAGATTGGATTCACTAGGTGTACATAAAATAGAGTGTATGGACATGATTGCTAACCTCACCAGTCCTATTGACCTCCAGTCTACAAACAAAATGGAGCTGCTATAGAGAATTAAGGTTGCTCAAGAACATCTTGAAGTGATAAGGAGGAAGCAGCAAGATGTGATCCAAGCTGCGGTGGACATTCTTACTGGTTTGTTGCCCAGCACAAACCTTCCAAATACTAATTCATCATTGGCACAATTGAAGCTCCTATGCATCATAGTGGATGATTAGGTGCAGAGCCTAGAAGAGACAATGCCAAGAAAGAGCATCAAAAAACTCTCAACATTTCCCTAGTGAAGAAGCCAAATGAGCTTCGGTCCGATTTGCAAAAATCTCAAAAAGACATAAGGAATGCTCTGAATGAGGGGAATCTACTACTGAGTAAGATTTGCCAACCCCATCTCTTCTATGATGATGTGCTTGTACAAAAGAAAAAACTACAATCTAACTTGCAGTTATACATGAGCACCTTCAAGCCACCATATGACTCTTTTACAACTTATGGGCAAACAGTTCACCAGTTTCATATCCAGTCTACAAAATAGAGTTGGAAATCAGCAACTGGACTTGAGATTTGCAGGAACTACAATTGGTTCTACTCCCACGCCTGCAAATACTTCAGAAATGTTATCTCATTCTCAATGCCTTAACGGTGACTCAAGAGATGAGCACAATAGATGCCATGGAAGAACAGGTCTCCCAGATGCAGACAGAGAAAGAAGCAGCTACCTCCCTACTTGAGTCCTGGTCCTTATCTATGAAACAATTTTTGTAGGACTTTAAATCAGTTTTTGACAAGTTTTATTCTTTATTGTCATAAACTCTTATTATTTTAATACCAAATGGAAATAGGGGTTGTTCAGCTATACTTTGTCATTGTTGGCAAAGGGGGAGAAGTATTCTAGTATTTAAAATTTTGATGTATTCTTTGTATATCTTCATGTCTATCTCTGTATGCAAATAGTTATACATTGTATTGTTTGCAAGAGGGATATTGTAAAAGCTTAGGGGGAGTAATTTTGATTAAAGCATATTTTTGTTGTAAACACTTAGATGTCAAAATTTTGCCTAAGTGTTGCCATCAATGTCAAAGGGGGAGAGTGTTGGCATTTTTAATGATTAATGCTGTGATTGTCATTGATGGACACACACTTGATTTGAGATCAGTTTTTGTATGTATGAGTTAAAGCTCAACTAGTATTTGTTCCAACCGGTATGATGTATTATAGTCTTTAGACTATCGGTGTTTTGTAGACAGTGTTTACCAATCTCAAGCGGTATCAAGACCCCAAGCAGTCTGAGGATCTCAAGCAGTATGAAGGAATGAAGTGACACAACTCATATTTCCTAGTCTTCATTATTGTCAAAACTAGCAACCGGTATTTTGCTTTAACCGATATTTTGTATGAACTGGTAATACTCTGTGATGAGTTATCAATCGACATTTTATGATGAGTTACCTTCCACCAATTGTTTGACGGTGTTGACACTTTAGAGGTGCCTTTTGTGTTGTGTTACAAAATATGTCTAAATGCATTGAACCTAGGAAATTGTATTGTAATCCTATTGGACCGACATGAAATCAGATTCCTTTATAAGGACATCATGTCTAGGGTTTTAGGTTGTTGCTAGGGTTTAAGGAGGTTGATGAGTTAGAGAGAGTGTGAATGTGTTGAAGACTGAAGTAATGCTGGAATGCATTAGGAACGAGCTATCAAGGATCTAACCAAGCAATATGTGCTATTTTGCTAGATCACTCACTTATTGATTACTCACATCTTTGACAAGTTTGAAGCCCTTAACCGGTAGGCCCAAAAGCCTTTTGTAAATCCTCTAACAAGGTGGTTCACATCTGTTGACCTAAAATCCTCTAGCAAGGTAGTCCTTAACCAGACTTATCTCCTAACATAGATTGAAGATTCCTAACAGGATCTGTTCTGGTAAAGAACATTGTATGACCTTAACCAGCCTGACCTTAACCGGTCTAGTTCCTATTTTGTAGATAGTTACTTGTGAGTTCCATCTCACCATGGTTTTTCCCATTTGGGTTTCCATGTCAAAATCTCATGTTATGGTGTTTGTGCTTCTGTGGGTGAATGCATTATTTGCTATTTGGTTTGCATGTGTGCTAACCGGTTTGTCTGCTAAACTATTTTACCGGTTTACTGGTAGTCTAGTAAAGTTTTTAAGTATATTGATTTTTGGCATACTAATTCACCCCCCCTCTTATTATTCATCACAAATAGTATTTATTCATTCTTTGTTCATAATTCTTTCAATTCTTTCACCAGTCTTTGGCATTGATACCAAAGGGGGAGTGTATATATGTGAAAAATATCAAACATGAACATATGGGAAGGACATCAGAATATCAGAAGGAGTGTATTCCTGAGGGGGAGCATATTTTAGTTGAACCGACAGGGAATCCATTTTTCACATGAGTGTTTCCATCAATGCCAAAGGGGGAGATTGTTGGCAATTGACACTCATTGGATTCATTTTATTGTCATTGATGGCAACAAGATCAGATAGATGTCATATACCACCATTAGGAGTCATATACCGATATTAGGAGGCATTTACCAGTAGACACCATCATTAGAGTATCCAAGATTATACCGATACTAACACCAACATTACTACGTCAAGGAAGCTGACATCAAGGAAGATTTATTTAGAAATTCATTTTGTAATTATTGTTAAGGCCAATATTGAATATCATTTTTAATGCATTGTAAGCCGACATAAGACATATTGTTTGTAATGGGTATATAGGTCAATCTGCTAGGTCATTTTGGAGTGTGTGAAAAGTTTGTGCCATTGGAGAATATAGAAAAACTGTAGAATGTGAAGTATATGTATGTAGATCATTTGTATGTGAATGTTATATCATGCAATGATCTGTAGATAGTTTGGAAAGAATTCTTGGAAGAGAAGAGATACTGGTAGTAGTTTTTAGGGTTTATGAACTGGTATAGAGTAGAGCTAGAACCGAAACTCTATTTGGCATAACAGATGCATTTTTTGAGTTTATTTTCAATGTTTTACTTCAGCAGAAGCTTGTAGTTAGTGAGAGTCTTTAGTGATGAGCAGTGTGCTCTAGACAGTGTGCTTCAAGTTATATGTGTATGGTATAAAAAGATAAAATATCATCTTACTGGAAGAGCACTAATTAACCCCCCCCTCAGTGTTCTTGGATCCCAACAAGAGGTGGCTTCAACTACTTTGGACTTCTTGCCAGTTGCTTTTACCTTCTTTGGTTCTTCCTCAGTATCAGTTTCATCATATTTTGCTTGAAGAATTAGTTGTCGACCTCTTTTCTTTGTTGCATCTTGCTTCTTTATGTATACTTTAGGTGTTGGTTCCTTTTTAGTTTGGACACTTCATGTCACTCTAGTAATTTTGTCACCAGAGGTGCTTTCTCAACCTTTTTCTTCTTTCCTTTACCACTACCAGTTGGAGCACTATTGGTTTCAACTTTTGCAGTTTGCTTCTCAACGGTATCCACTCTTTTCTTCATTTGTCTATTGGAGTTGCCAACAGGTTATTGGCATAACCAATCAATAATTCATAATTTACTTCATAGCTCATCTCTTCCATTTCATCTTCCCTTGGTTCAATAGCTTCCATTAGACATAAATCAATGGTGACTATGAAAATTATTTCCTTAGTAAAGTTTTTCACAACATCCTCAAGTAGCCTTACCCTCATCCTCATTTTATTCTGAAATTCATTGAAATATTTGTTTATTGCAGCCAAGAAGGTGTTCTTTATAGCCTTAATGATGTTCTTGATTTGAGTGGTTATCGGTAGGTCTTTAGACCATTCAAGATCACCAATTCCTGGTAGGAAATTATGAAAGTAAAAGAATAGACCAATCAGTAACTGACCAAACTTGAACTTTTGTCTATTGTCCATGTTGATTGACTGTAGCTTCAATATTAATTGACTTCTTATGGCCTCACAAAGGTCATAATTTGCATTCTCAACAATCATTTAAAAGGCAGTGTGATGGTCTTGAAAAGCACTAAGAGGGGGGGGGGGGGGGTGAATCAGTGACACCAAAACAAGCACAACTTTAAACACTAACCGGTAGATGAACTTAACTAAGAATTTGAATACATGCTATCCAAAATGAAATAACAACATCCAAATACAGTAGAATATCCACCATAACACAAGTGTTTATACGTGGAAAACCCAAATAGGTAAAAACCACAGTGAGATGGAACTCATAAGTTAACTATCTAGAATAATAGAAAACTGACCGGTTAAGGTCTTACAAAGAGCTCTACTAGGAGAGAATCTTGTTAGAGATCCCAAGCTTGATTAGAAGCTTATACCTTGTTAAGAGTACTACCCTTTTAAGAGTAACCTTGTTGGAGGATTTTAGAATCTAAACTAATGGATCACCTTATTAGAGGATTTGTACAATGAAGCTTGTTATAGCTTACTCAGTTAGGGGATTTTATTCTGTTGTAATGATTAGAAAACAAAAAGAAAGATTTGATATGTTATGAGTAGCACAAAACTTGCTTGATCAGATCATTCTAAGTGCATTCAACACTGCTCTCCATCTAAACACTTATTGCTCTTCAACAAAAGTATTCACATAGATCACCTTTTATATATCTGTTCTCTCTTTTTCATCTCCTTTTAAAATGCTTCACTAAGATGTCTTTAAATAGACATTCAAACCTTATGTTGGCCATAGGAACACAATTTTCTAGGTGTAGTGTATCTAGATATTTAAACATAACTCATCACAAAAATGACTGCCAAATAAATAGTGCTAGTAACTCACCACAAAAATGGATACCGGTTAGAACAATCAATACCGGTTGGAATAAAAATAGTGAGTTGTTGTCCTGGAATCTTCCACTTGATCTTCTTCTTCATCTTCATCTTCATTTTGATGTCAACTTAGTGTAACCACATGTTATCTCTTAGGCACATACCAGTTGACACAAAGTACCGGTTAGAGATAGACCTTAAACACATCAGTTGGTAGTGTAAACCAATTAAAGTTATACCGGTAGTCAATGTAATCATATATGTGTGTGAGAGTGTTTCATCAATGACAACAAGTGATGAATACATTTCAATTATCTTCAAGCCAACAATCTCCCCCTTTGGCATTGATGGCAACTCTTAGAAAATTTTAGAGTAATACAATACCACTAAATGTGCATACACAATATATTTTTATATTTACTCTTATTCCCCTATTAATGCAATACTCCCCGTTAATGCATGCATAAATACAAAATTTTCAAAAGCACAAATACATATTATTACTCCCCCTTTGAAAACAATGCCAAAATGATAAAGTAAAATATATACATATATATAGAAAATATGTATCAAAGTTTTCATCATGTATTAGAATTTTAAACAAGTTCATGCATTAGCTATTCTCATGAAAATATTATTGAAATTTTGCTTGATCTGGGATAGAGCATTCTTCCATGATTCCAGTATGTTGTTCGTATACTCAGAGGTAGACAACAACTGGGAATATAATTCTTCCATTGAGTCTAGTGTGTAGGTTTCTGGAGTAGCAAGAATAGCTTCTACACTGGAGTAGGCTCTCTAAAGAATGTCAATCTGTGAGGTGAGTTGACTCTTGAGCTCTCTTAGAGACTGGAATCTCTTAGCTCTCTCATTATCATTCATATTCAGTCTGTCATGCAATTCATCTATAGACCGATTAAAGGCATGAATGGAGTCTTGGAGTGGGACATATACCTTGCATAACCTTTCTATTTCCTGCTCAGTTTTAACTTGATTCTTAGAAATATCAGAATAAAAGAAAGTAATATTGGAGGTAGAGGCAAGATACTTTCCTCCAGATTCAATAGCTTTCTTTAACAGACTGCCATTATGAGATAAAGCCATTTTTCTATTTTCAATGTCCTTAGCTAGTTTATCTCCATATGCCTTCTTGTTTCTCTTCTCAATAGATATTTGAGCAACATCTTCAAGCAATTTGATTTAATCAGATGCATCTACAACTAACTAACCAAGTTTTCTGATAGGAGTAGGAAGATGTGCAACAGAGGTTTTCGGTAGTAATCTAGAAAAAATTTCTACTGCATTCTGGATTGTCTTTGCCTCAATTCTTTGGTCTTTTAATCTCTTTTTGTGTACTCAAGATTGTATAACATTATCACTCTTCATCATTTCTGATGCACTCAAGGTATTCATGTCAATAGGTCCTGAAATACTTAAAGAGTCTTCATCATCATCATCAAGTAGTTCTTGCTTTGCCGATTTAGGGGGTATACTCTTAATGATGGCTCTTTTTATGTTCTTCTTCGTTGTATCTTCTATTTGCTGAGTAATAAATTCCTCAGTAGGCTCCTTTTTGAGTTATCTCAATGATCGGTGGAGATTGGGGTTTCTCCAATTGTTTAGTTGCCAATTCACTAACCTCTTTTACTTGATCATCTGATGTAACCTGTACTTCTGTGATTGTCAGAGGATCCATATCTAGTGTAGTAATGTCTCCAGATAGTTCTATTGTGTCCTGAGTATCTTCATCAACAAGAATAATGGAATCATCCTTCTTCTTGGTTGGATAGACTACTTCAGCTTGAACAATTTCCTCTTCATCTATTTCTGGTCGAGGAACATCTTTTGTAGTATCATTCTTACTTCTTGAGTGGATGAATTCTTTACTCTTTTTGATTATACAAGCTAGCTGATGTGTCTCAGACTCAACAACTAACCTTTTTGCATTAAGAAGCTTCAGTCTTCTTACTTTAAAATCAAAATATTCTTTGTATTCCTTAGTTAAAGCTCTAATTCTGTTAGATGATAGATTGGGAAAATAATGTACAAATACTTCATCAATATTCTTTATTTATAATTGAATGGCTTCTTCCCATTTATCTAACAAAGTATTATACAAAGAGACTGAAATATCTTTCTCCAAATGCGGAAATCTACTGTAATGACCCAAATAGGTTATTACCTATTGGAGTATTTTCTTTTGCTCATCTTCAGTAAAAGAATCATAATGTTCTTTGACATTGTCAAACCTGTTTCTTCCCAATGACTTCATTGTTCTCTCAAATGTTGTATCAAGCTTGTAGGTGGCAATGTCTATAGGTGTAGTTGCCTTTGGCACTACCTTTACCTTCTTAGGTGTTTTGTCGTTGCTTTTTCCTTCTTGGGTTCTTCTTCAGAATCTGTACCCTCAGACTCTGGTTGCAAAATTAGTTTTCTATTTCTCTTCTTTGGTGCATTCTCCTTCTTCTTAGATATTTTAGGTGCTAGTTCCTTCTTGGTTAGGACACTCTGAGTCACCCTTGTAGTCTTCTTCATAGGAGATTTTTCATCACATTTCTTTTACTTTCCTTTTGCTTTTGCTACAGGTGCAGTACCAGTTTTAGTTGGTGCAGCTTGGACTGCTAAGATGTCCAATTTTGCCTTCTTTTTGTCTTTGGGTGATGCTAACAGAGTATTAGCATAGCCAACCAGTAAGTCATGATTGACCTCATAGATCATATCTTCCATCTCTTCCTTTCTAGGTTCAATTGCTTGCATCAAGCAAAAGTCAGTGGTAACCATGAAGATTATGTCTTTTTCAATGTATTTTACCACATCTTCAGGTAACCTCATTATCAAGCTCATCTTATTCTAGAATTAATTAAAGTACTTGTTCATGGTAGCTGAAAAAGTATTCTTGATAGCCTTAATGATGTTCTTGATCTATGCATTGACTGGTTGTTCTTTGGACCATTCAATGTCACCTATACTCGGTAGCAAGTTTTGAAAGTAGAAAAATAACCCAACTAACAACTGACCATATTTGAACTTTTGAGTATTGTCATTCTTAATGGATTTCAAATTTTGAAATAACTTGAGTCTGATAGCTTCACAAATATCATAGTCTGCATTATCAATTATCATTCTATGTGTTGTATGAATTGCTGCAGATGGAACATTGTTAAGCCTACTGGAGTAAAATACTTAGTATCCTATCACCATTGCTGCAAGTTTCACTGTAGGGTCTCTAATATTCATTAGTACATTCGGGTCAAAATTTTGATGGCAAATCATTGTCATTCTGATGCAATTTCATCGCACTATCGACAAAAATAGCTATTGAAAACTTTTTGTCGGAAGTTCTGACTATCCTTGTGGTCCTCACAATTTTGACATCAGCTCCAACCTTTCTGATGGCCACCATGGATGCCCATACCCAGAAAGAATACCATCACGATCTCGAGCTACCATCAGAATTCTGACATCAAAGGGTAAAAATTCTGATAGAGGAGTGCCATCGGATGCACAACATCCTTGTCAAAACTCTCCTAGAGGCCGTCGTAATTTTAACCCTTTTGTGTCAAAATTACAACGACCTCTAGGAGAGTTCTGATGAGGATTTTGTGCATCTAACAACACTCCTCTGTCGGAATTTTTACCCTTTGATGTCAGAATTCCGATGGCAGTCGGATTTTTTGAAAAAAAAAATTTATAGAAAAAGATTGACATTGGTATCTCTCTTCTATCTCTCTTCTCTATCCCTCTCTACTATCTCTCTTGTCTATCCCTCTCTACTATCTCTCTTCATCCCTCTCTTCTTCTCTCCCTCTCTACTTCTCTTTCTCTACCCTCTCCAGGTCAATATCTCTTCCTCTCACCCTTTCTCATCAAAAGAGAAATAAAAACTTGCATGGCCTTATAATTCATGAGTTGAAGTTTGAGTTTAACATTTTGGAGGTAATTTTCTTAGACTATTCAATGCCCATTATAACTAAGGTCAATCAAAATTCAAGATAAACCTGTGGTAAAGATGAGGATCTCGAGTTCATTGGTAGAGGACTCCACTTTTGATGGGAGAAAACCCTAGTATTCAGTTTGGTAAGCTCTATTCGAAGGTGCAGTATGACAACCACGTAGAAGGAGAACCATGACATGTTGCAAAATTAGAAGGGAAATTCTAACAAAGAGTAGCTACGTGTCTGGAACATTCAAAGCATTTCATGTCTGGGCTAGCTATGTTCTTTACTCTAGTCTAGGATTTCATATTTTTGAGAAAGCATGATTTGTATGGATGGTTTGTTTGTTTCAAATGAAGTATAGTCTAGCCTCCACCAAAATAACAATGATAGTAAGGACTAGTAGAGTAGTCTGTTAGAAGGTTTAGACATTGATAATAGTGTCTAGGTTTTCCCCAATTCTTGAATAGAATTAATAGATAATCATAAGTATAGCAAGGAATAGATTACTTAGAGCTTGTAATGAAGAAGGGTTTTGAATTAAAAAGACAATGATAAGAGTTTTTTTACGATTCAAAACACAAAGACAATCACAACAGAAAATTACAAGTTATAGGGTTACATTGAGTAGGTTTGATTGATTTGAAGAATATATTGTGTTTCTCTATCAATAAATAAGAGGTCTCAAGAAGCTAAAGACAATGAAAACTAATTGATGGGCAACCTTTTGACTGTTAAGAAGTAATTTCCTCAGATGAAAGTAGCGATAAATGTCACTATCAACAAAAGAACAACCAATAAATGATAAATTTGCAGTGAGATCATAGTGCCTAAATCAGTCTAAAAGCTTATAAGGATTAGAACCAAGCCATATAAGCTTCAAGAACAATTTGAGAGCATCAAAGACATCTACTAGACATTATAAATTATCAAATCAATGACACAACAGCCTCATTATAGTCTTATGTTGTATTAAATAGAAAAAGCCAAGTCTAAGATAGTGTTAGAAGGTGTGTGAGAGTCTTCAACATGGATAACTGATAGGTATAACATTGAGAGCAGCAATATATGAGATTTGATGAATGACAGTGGCCATGATATGGAGATGAAAATGTCAAGTATCATTCTCAAAGCATGAATAAAGGTCCTAATTTGAGTCTTTTCAAGAGAGAACAATAAATATGAAGCACCAAGGTCTACAGTCAGATCAAAGACAACCATCTAGCAGCCCAAAAAAGAATCAAAAGGTTGTAAAAGGTCAAAATCACAGTATTTCCATAGCCCATGAAGTTCTAGAAGATGTGCAAGGGCAGTTCATAGTGCAAGGTCATAGGTATTTAGTGTCATAATTATTTTGTTGATAATCTCTAGCGATGGTGTATAGGATCCTTGTTCCAATCTCAATGTGCCAAAGCTTGATGAGAAGTCATGGATTAGAAGTTACAAATGCCTTAAACAATTTTCTATTGAGAGAAGCCATATAGTCAAATCAAGACTCAAATCCACAATGGTAAGATACAAACAATGATGATAGCCAAGGAGTCATTCATTGTAGGGTTTTCATAAAATTTTAGAATATGGTATGAGCAGTCCAAAGAACTATGACACTTCACTGAAAGGAGCAGCATATCAGTCCTTATTGGCATCAAATTATACAAATGACAACTAGGGATGAAGCTACATGAGACAATCACTGTCTTAGTTTAAGATCCTAGAACAATATAGCCCCAATGGAGAAAGCAAAAATCAAAACATAGGAGAAGTCCTAGAATCCCACTAAAATCTTATTTGCAGTCATAGAGTTGCAAGATCAAAAACATATAATGGTAAAGATGACCTAGGGTTCTCTTTTTATTATTGACACAACATTATGTGAATATGATAGTTTAGCAGTCCTCGAATGCATTTGAGTAGTCCCAATGAAGAAACAATACCATCAGGGTATTAGAATAATTTTTGAAACCTGCAATCATGTTAGACAAGTATTGAAAGTATAATTCATAGAGCAACCATTTCAACTAGGTTTAGATAGCATATATTCATAACTATTTCAATTTTATGTGAACTATACAATATCTATAATGCATAATTGGAGTTAAACCATAATAGGGCTTGGATGAGAAATATGATAGGGCACCCGAAGCTATCTACATGCTAAGCCCAAGAGCGAATATACCCTATCTCATTGAATTCATTCCTACAACAAGTGACTATGAACAAAAGTGTAGGTATTTAACAACAATGACATGGTCCATGGACTAGTGATCCTCCTCTTGATACTCCATCTACAAATGAGAACATCTCTTGTACATGTTGCTACTTCAAAATTAAAAGTTGCTTCTTCTAGAACTTTCCATGATTCTTTGCATTAGGATTATATGTCTTCTAGATTCACCCCACTAGGACACATTCATATCAAGCATCTTTACCTTTTTGAAAAGTAGACCACATTTCAGATCTAGATGACACCATAATGACTTTGATTTCCTCTTGCAAGATATTCCTCCATCATGTATTGCTTCATCAAAGTTCAAATTTGCCTCTTCAAGGGCTCTCAATGATTCTCTATATAGGATTCTTCATGTCTATGAGATCCACTTCATTGGGAGGCCTACTTAAACATTTCACATCTGTTTGTGGACTCTCACCTTTCAAACATTTCACATCTTATAATTGAGCTTTGCTTTGTTTCAAGAATAGTTTAATATTCTCTACTTAATAGGGCCAACCACATGAAGGTGGAAGCTCATTTGGCCCCTCCCCCCCCCCTAACATCACTCTAAATTCCCCATTAACATCTAACATTCATTCATTCTTTCATCCATTATTAAAATATAACATTCATTCATTATCACATAACGTTCATTAACACATAAAATTCATTAACTTTCATTAAAATGCAACATTCATCAATAACAATCAACACATATCATTCATGAATATTCATTAGCACATAATTACATTCATTACACATAAAAATCAATCATTATCAAATAAGGTAGATTGCAATCATTGCTTTCTTTGTTTTTTCTTTGAAGCTATGAAAAGACTAAGTGGAACATTGGTTTCTTCATCTTTTCCCCCATCTGCGGATGTTATGCCCTCTTCTCATGATCTTGATGTATGCCTAGTCCTATACAAAGGATGAGGATGCTGAACCAAAGGGGGGTCCTCTGCAATAACAAAGAATTGGGTTAAATTCAAAACATTTTTTTATTATTGTTACAAGTATTTCATTAGTTTAAAGAACACAACCGTTACACTCTTTACCTGATGGGGCCACATCATTTTGTCTAGCCTCAACCTCGACATGCTGAGAACCCTCTAGATCCTTTGGAGTTTAAATACGAAACGTTACATTAATCAATACACCAATTGCAATTAAATTTGTTTAAAGGAATAACAGTGGTCCTCTTTACCTGATTGGGGAACATCATGTTCCTGATGTTGTCTACCTGGATCATGCTCCACTTGGTCACCACCGACTACATGCTCTAAAATATTAACAATAAAGGTTACATTAATTACTACACTAATTTTCAATTTAAGATGTTTAATTGTATTAATAATTATAACATAAAAAAATTTGAATAGCAAATGAATACCTCCACTACTAGGATGCACATCCGGACCTTCATGTATAGGTTCTATTCCATGATTATCATGCTGCATTCCAATGTCACGTGCAGTGTTATCATTGCTTGCTTATTTAAAAAAAATATAGTCACTTTATGTTGAAACTTAACATCAAATAGATTATTGGTTAAGTATTCAATTTGAAATAATTTTCATTTAGCTTAATTACCGTTGTGACAGATGCATTAGAATCTCATGTTTGCCCACTCAATTCTTATAGCCGTTCAGCCATGGCTATATAGCCTTGCTGGTAGCCAATTCTCTTGTCATCTTCCATGGGCGCTCTATTGAATTTAGAGCCCTACATTTTTGCTTAGTATTGTGAATTTTGCTTGTATTTTTTGATCAAAAAAATTGTTTACAATTTATAAATATTTTGATGTGATACTTAATTTACTAATTCTTACAATTCGTGCAACAAGTTTCATATAACCACCAGAGCCGAGTTTGTGTTGCCCATGCTTTTCTTGTCTTGCCTTGGTTGCCTTTGATGTGTCACTCAATCTATGAAAAGTTTGAAATATGTTAGATTATATAAATATAATGAATAATTAGTACATATTCACATTCTTAATAGTATCACATACCTTCTTCTAGCATCTGGTGGTGTATTTCCTTTTTTTCTTTCAATTCTCTCCTTTGCATCCAAAATTAGGTCCTTCCCCTCCCTCTCTAGAATCATGGGGGGACGCTCATACTTTACATTCTTCTCTAAATGTGTCATGTATTGGTCCCTCACATACTTTAGATATGTGCCAGCTTTTTCCAGGAGCTTAGTCTTGTCGAATGTGTCATTTCCAAACAACCCTACCATACGGTTTGTGAGTTCATCTTTTAACTTTTTTTCTTGGTCATTCCACCTTTAAAGAAAAAACAAACCTGTTATATTTAGAAAGAAACTGAAGCTACCTTTGATATAGTTCAAGAAATGGATAAAAGGAAAACTATTCTAGCAATGATATGAAATAAAAATAGTGGATAAGGGTTAGTTCACGTATGATGTTCCACCTTTTACGTATGGTGAGCCCAAATATTTGCAATGAAATGTCATTAAGATTTTTATAAAAAATATCATTTCCTACAAAAAAAAACATGGGATCATTAGTCCAAAATGAGTGATCAGTAAGTAAATTACAATTAAACTATATATAATAATATTTTTAAAGTACCTAGAACCTTCTATATCTTCAAGGGACTCAATTCTTCGTCGCTCACCACCAATGTGGCCTACAACTTTCTCGTACTAGCAATACGGGAAGATCTAGGAAATGATGGTATGTTATCAGTAGTACTCACCTCTGGCGCATCCTCATGTGCATCTCCTGCCACAGTAAATGAATCCACTATGAAATGCCTCCAAGAAAGAACACTTCAAGGGTAATAAACACATAATGAAAGAGAGAGAAAAATAGGGATCTACCACTAGTGGGTGGGTCAACACAAGCCAGTGCAACAGACGATGTCTGCATGCTATGTGTTGCCAACATTGCAGTCGGCAATACAGTTGGGCTTGACCTCGGACCCATGTCAACACCTAAAGAGTAATACATTAAAAAAGCAAGTTCACAAGTCCAAAGGAGTGGTTTTAATATATAGAACATGGTCATCACCTAAACTACTCACAATACCCTAATCACCGCCACTAGGATGATGAGGCCCTATAAATTTTTATAAAAACAACACACATATTTTAGTTAATGACATAAAAGAGATAAAAATATAAACCATTATTGAACTTTTGTTATGATTAAAGCTTTCATTACTACTTACTTGCAAGTTTTCCATTATCGTCAACAATAGTTGCACCCTCTTTGTTATCTCATCAGTCTGAGGACTTATGGTTGCCAAATCAACAATCTCTTTCCTAATTTTTCTAATATTCTTTTGTACAAATTGCATAGAGTTTGCGCTAAGTGCGATGTCATCAGCGCATAACACTGTCAAGCCCCCCACATCCCTATGGAGGTGCTAAGGTACTGCAGGTTCCTTTCCCTTATCCTGAACATCCGTCTGTGACAAGAATATAATTAACACTATCAAAATTACTTCAAAACACTCAAGAAAAGACCATAATGTAACAATTTGCTTCTATCTAATTTGTATAATTATAATGAGGTTTACTTGCTCCGTAGAAGTGTCGGGACCTACACCCCTATCTATGCTATGTGGTGGATCCATGTGGCCCTGTGACAAAGAAAAAATATAAAAACGTTAGTGAAATGAAACCAATAGACTTAGCAAAAAAACTTAATAATATAATGGTTTATTGGATTCATTAATTGGAAGTTGGCTTAAATGGTATATATGTAGTACGTACCACCCCCATGATAGTAACTTTGTTTGTATCTATACGATTCAAATTGTAATCGATTAGCATCTCTTCCCTTGCACTTGTTGATTTTATCGCACATACAAACACACAATTTCCCTTGTGTGCCTCAAATATGCAATTGGGTTGCTTATTAGTTGACCCAGGTCATGTACTATTTATAAAACCTGCAATATTCCTCGTTGCTTTTGGCCTTCCATCAATGTATACAGCCACTCATTTACTTTGATCATTATCTTTTTGTTGTATATAATTGGCTGACAGTGCATACCTATGCATACTTTTTTTATATCAAACAATCTGCATCCAATCATTATAATTGTAACAAGGTCCAACAAACTCCATCAATTCAGCAACTTTGTTGTAATAGACCTTTATGTTGTCCATGGAAAATAGGCCCAAACCATGTAATGACGAAAGTGCTATGTGATATATCCTCTCATTAACACAAAAATCAGTGTTTATTGGAGGAAGTTCCTTGGGTACACATTGTTTTAGTAGATGTTTGTACCTCAAGGGCACCTCAATGTCGCCTTTGGTCTCATCATCATAAGAACATGACCCCCCTTGAGCAAGAAAAAATTCCATGCGTTTATTGAATTTTCTTCTAATCTTTTGACTTCTAGTTGATCTCCCTATTTGAGATCTACTACATGTCTCACTTTCCGCTTCTATTCCTGCATTTCCCTCACTCGAGGAAGACACATCTGACAAATACCTATTTGGTGATACCTGTGCACCATCAAATGAGAGAGTTAGTTGGTAATGAGAGAGATATTTAGCAAATGAGGGTAATATTGATGAAGAAGTCGGCCATAAAGTTGATGTTGAGATTAAAATTTGAGTAAGTCCAACTGGGGCCTCAAGTGTTGATAACTGTATTAGATTTGTTGCTAATGTTGAGGTTTTAAAAACTGAGGAAGTTTGTTTTTCTTGTAATTTTAAAAAAATATATTATTTCTATAAGGTTTATTGACTTATAGCTGTCGATCCATGAGATTGTGTAGGATCCTCGTCAAAGGCGTTCAAGTTCCTGCACCAACAATTGAGCATCCTAAGCATTACATTTGTAATTTGATAAACAATAAATACTACAGTATCATAAGCATCATAAGCATCACATATGTATCATCATATATGTAATTGAGCATCATAAGAATCACATATGTATCATCATAAACATGTAATCCATCACATACGTATCATAAATCACCATCCATCACATAGCTAATAAGTAGTCCACATTCCATAAATAAACACAAAGTTCAAAAAATGTCACATGTATCATCATAAGCATGTAATCCATCACATATTTATTTTAAATCACCATCTATCACATAGGTAGAGGTGCATCATGAATTAATTAAGTAATGGCATTAGAATTCAAAACATATGAATTATTTATGTAACCATATAAGTCAAATCAATTTCTATCAAGATATCAATATTAAATAGATAATATAATAATCACATCTCATACATTTCATTCATGTCATTGATCTTCTTCTTCATCCAACTCATCATCATGACCATCATCATCATCATCATCATCATCATCATCATCATCATCATCCTTGTTGTTGTCGTCATCATCATCGTCGTCATCGTCATTGTGTTCATCATCATCATCGTCATCACCATCACTGACACCATCACCATCACCATCACCATCATCATCAGCAGTAGCACCATCATCATCATCAGCTTCTTCTTCGTGTACATTTCCATCAGGAACATCATCGAGTAACTGTCGATCGTGATCATCTATATCATCTTCTACTTCTTCGGTATCTTCTTCTTCCATCACATTATACATTATCGGCCTTCCTCTTGGATCATGTCTAACAACAAATGACCAACCTGATTTATGTGGAACCTCCGAGTAAAATACATGCTCACATTGACTTGGAAGAACATAGGGCTCATCCCCAACTCATTCAAATGACCTTGTATTAACCATTGTAAATCCATTATCATGTTCAATAATAGTTCTATCAGGATCATTTATATTCAATCGTAGCCTATACCATTTGACAATGAACATAACTAATTTGAAGGAATTAAAGTCACACTCAAGTATATCATCCAAAATGCCATAGTATCGATTTTGAGACACTTGAGGATGTATGTCGTTTCTAGATGAAATATTGGTCACCTCAAAGACTGTAGTTATCCCAGAATCACAAGTTTTCTTTGTGTCATCCAACTGTTTGATGCAAAATTTATGACCATTGCAGCACATAGCCTTGTGGTGTTTGACCTGCAATATGTCTAACATATTAAAATTATTTCATCATGAGTTGATAAACATATGGGTGATTAATAAAATTATACGTACGTGTTGATCTCTCAAACCATATGCTAAATCAATTTCCCTTTGTGTAACATTGGAATCTCCATTAGGATGAGCTTCTTTAACCAATGAAGCAACACCATCCCATGTTAATGTGCGTCATCCAATCAAGATTATTTTCAATATACAAATGTAGCGCATCCCACTCCCGACCAACTGTACAAATAATTAATAGACCACTTACAACTGATTTATTTAGAAGATGAAGAATTAATTTACTACAATAACATCTTATAATTACCTCTCACTTTCTTCAATCTACCTTTCCCCATCAAGTGCTCCCCTTCAAATTTATTAATGGGGTTGGGATCCCAAATGCGATCTACGTGGATTTTTGCTGCAAACTTAGGAAGATATTCAGTAATGTACACCATAGTTTGGTATACCATATATCCCTCCACCATAGAACCCTCAGGATATTCTCTTTGTCAAACCAAAGCCTTCAAAAATTTCAAGTGCCTCTCAACCATCCACATTGACCTAATGTGTACAGGTCCACACAATTTGATCTCCTGAACTTGGTGTATGAGGTAGTGTTCTTGTGCATTAAAAAAAGTTGAAGGTAGACACTTTTGCATTTCACACATTAGATGAGGGATTTTTCTCTTCCAATATTTTATATCTTCCTTGTGGATTTCTTTAGATGACAACCACCTAATTAAAGAGATTGAAGACACAAAAATATATAAATGAGACTTTACAAAATAATATACAATATATTGCATAACAAGTAAAACAAATGACAAATATAATATCTATACAACAAATTGAACAAACATCACTACTTACCTCATGTATTTTCCAAGATCATATATGACTTGCTTGATATTATTGTCGAAGTGGTCTGGGAGAGATAGAGGTAGAACGTACTGCAACAATTATAAAATGATCTTTTCATTGTTTTCTAACATAATACAATGAAAAGTACATGCGCAATATACAAATATATAGTAAATACACAAGAACGCAAATTACCTTAATGAAGGTATGCCAATCATGCATTTTCATCCCTGGCCCAAATTCACTCTTCTTTGATATGAGATTGTTTATGTTCGCAGCAAATCCTGTGGGAAATCAAATTTTTCGTATGACTTCTTTTATAGAATTGCTTTGCTGCTCTGTTAATAACCAAGGAAGGGCACTTATATTAATCTGATCTCCATTGCTATTTGATTGAATGACATTTTTCATTGCATGATTGGATTCCACAATATCACTACAATTTTTGACAATTTTTTCTTTGTCACACCTTCCATCCAATATTTTCCATAATGTCTCTGTTATATTCTTTCCAATATACATTGTATCAAACAAATGCACAATTTGTAGCTGCTCGTAGTAAGGCAACCTACTGAATTGTCTGGGATAACTTTTTAGTCCCTTTGGAAGGCGGCCATCCATGCCTTGACGACCTTCAGTATCATCAATTACATCATTAGTAAATAAAACACGATAGAAAAATTCAAATTCCAAACATAAACCATTAGATGGAATGACATTACCTTGACAATTAATTCTATTATATTCCAACTTCCATAAGTGAGGACTCATTCTTCGTGGCTTTAATGTAGTCTCTTCTTTCCCATTGAAAAGATGTTTTTCAGTATTCCGGTACTTATGATTTTTGTGAAGGAAGTGCCTATACTCATCAAACACCTGCTTTCCTAAACTTTTTGAATGATGGGATTTCATCTTTGGACCACAAACTGGACATGCAAATTTTCCCTTTGTTTGAAGACCTACAAGATAATGTATAATTCTATTAAATCTATTAATTTTTATAATTATAATTATCATGCGCAACTTGAACACTATAACGTACCACAAAAATGTGTTAGCCTTGGGGCATCATGTATTGTCCATACAAGCATTGCATGGAATTGAAATTTTCTTTGTCCTATTGGTCTAGAGATTTCATACATGGTCACACCATTCCATAACTCTAGCAACTCATCGATAAGAGGCTCAATATATACATTCATATCTTTAACTTGGCACTTGCCTAGTGGAATGAACAAAAACATTACATAATTATTATGACTATTTTACTGCAATATTTCTAATTAAATGTAGATGACTATTAAATAATAAAATACCTAGAACAATCATTGCCAACATTATGTGCTCCCTCTTTATTGACATCCATGGAGGAATATTATTGTTGATAACAAAAATAGGCCACACCGAGTAAACAGATCTCAACTCTCCAAATGGATTGACACCGTTCGCTGCCAATGAAAGCCTGAGATTACGAGGTTCTTCTTTAAAGTGTGGCCACTTTTCCTCTATGTCCATAAATGCTGAACCATTTGCAGGCATTCGAATAATGTCATCTCGACTTCTATTGCATGCAAGGTAATCCATAAATTGTGGCAAGCTAGTGCACCTGAATAATCGTTGCATACGTGGAATAATGGGAATATAACGAAGAACCTTGCGAGGCACCTTTTTTGTTATTTGATCTATTCGATATCTACTGATATGATATTTAGGGCATTCTGTTCCAAATTCATGTTGTTTATGATATATAATATGATCATTGGGACAAGCATCTATTGTTTGATACTCCATTCCAATATCTTTCATAATGGCAGATAATTCTCGATATGAGCGAGGTAGAATATTTGATGGTGGTAAGAAAAACCCACCTATCAATCTACAACAAAAAAAAGAAGTTTGAGGTGTTAATATAAAGAATATTAATGGTACATGATTCACCATTTATTAACTGTAATGACATGTATGACACACCTTAACATATGTGAGATTGTTATGTTGGATAAACCATTCATAACCTTCAAGTTCACCAACAACAATACAGCAAAGAGAAGAGTTGTTTGGGAGCCTTTGTAAAGGGGCTCATATGCCTTATTAAGAAGAGGCAAATCATGAACATCAAGGTCATCTTGATCATGATGATCAGTTGTGCCAGTACTAAATGTGTCATGGATCAATGTATTTCTACCATCATCTTCAATTGTGTTTTCTGGTGCATGATCGTCATCTTCCATGGGATCATTATCTTCAGCTTTGATATTCACACCTCCATGTTCCTCCACTTTGAAAACCATATTCTCAGGGTTTTGTTGATCCATACCATGTGCTCCAGGGTGCTCCACCTATATAAAATTGATATACATAAATAAATTGTGATCATGATCTCATTATCAAGTGATTTCTTATGTATATAAATTGTTAAAACGATATAATGAACAACTTACTAGTAGATGATAATCATGTCCCCCTTCAATGTGACCATGTTACCTACAATGTTTCTTAGCTATTTTGATTAGAAGTCTTCTAGTCTTTAAGCCCTTACAAATTTTGCAGGGACTAACATTTCCCATCACCTTTTCTTTTCAAGTTAGACCATAATCTAGAAATTGTCTCCTTATTTTGTTCTTCACCGATATTATCTAACATGGTCTTTCTTAACAGGCAAAAAAATCAGGCTATGGAAACTTCAGTGCAAAAGCTTCACAAAAATTAAAAATCGAACCAAAACCATTGAACTTAATAGAGAACATATTTAATGTAGTTGATTGTGTGAATTTCTGAGCATTGTGTCTGCAAATTCTTACTAAAAGTTTACCTGTTCTAGACTTTCTGAGAGACATTTTTGAGTATTCTAAGCAAAGCATTTATTTTAACATACACTTATTCATCCACATTGCAGGGATAACAATACAAGGCTCACATATTGGTCTGTAACCAAGAACCATATGAAATGATGGTCTTGAATCCACACACAACTAGGGAGGATCCATACGATTATGTATGACTTCCCCCTTGTTTGTTTAATGGGATTAGCCAGCTCCAAGACATAGCCATCAATAATCACTAAGAATGTACAAGTGGATCGTAGCTACCCATACAACAAACACTTACCCCTATCCTCAAATTTTCCCAATGTTTGATTCCTTATATACACTCATCCACGGTTATCTATGTCGATCTTGGTGAGGAATCACATCACAACAAAGAAGGTTATCTATGTTGATCTTCTTTCAAGGTGGTGATGTGTGGAAGCAATTCAAGTGGTGCAAGGCATTTATGTTATACAAGGAGCAACAAGACACCAACTAAGCTCTAATATTTCTTCCATGTTTGTAAGCAATGCTTTTATTATCATATGTATGATCATATGGGATAAGGGATAAGGCATTAACCAAGGCACTTGGAAACTATTATGTCTAGGACAAATTCTGATTCGGTGTGATTGAGGTAGTGGATAAGGCTACACTAGTTAACTTTTCTTCTCTTCATTATACAGACTACAAGTTCAAGGAATTGGTGTCTTTGGGTGCAATCAAAGGAATAGAATCAAAACTAGAGGCCCTAATAAGGAAGGTGGATTCCATTCAAGGTTTTCTTTAAGGTGGTGTTGGTGCTAGTCCATACATCCCATCAATGGAAGTGCTCAAATTGTGCAAGCTAGTTAAATCCTCTTCTTTCCAAAAGTGATTTAATCTAGCAAATGTAAAGAAGGTGATAAAATTTATTGTGTTGAGTTGGCATGGTCAAGCAAGAAGATGGCACCTATTCATCCAAACTCATCTGCATGTGATAGTCCTTTACCTGGTTGGTTCAACAAGCTTTTACTATATGGGAGGGTAATAGAATGGTAGGTTTTACATAAGCTATATGTTTTGGGATCAAGATTGTATATCTTAGTATCTACATTCTTTCTAAGGGTTGGTTAGGTTATTTTGTTTATTAGTGTTTATGCTACCAATGTATGTAATCTAGATACAATATAAAACACCCATACAATGTTGTAATGTTTTGGTATCCTCCCCAAAAGTCATGGCAGGAATTTTGTATATTTTTCATAAATGTTAGAGTGGGTCCTTAACCCTCACTTGATTAATGAAAAAAGGATGACTATCTGATCCAAGTGTAGCAATGTTAACAACATTTTTCCTACATCAAGAATGGTCAGATTATTTTTGTCTTAAGAGAGATAAATAGTGATACCTAACAAATGCCCTAATAAAAGGTTCTTACTGTCATTTACACCTTAACCAAGCTCAACTTTAGTAACCCCACTCCATTAATTTCATTTTTCACACTTCTCATACTAGAACCCATTAATATTCTACAACACAAAGCCTTCCTAGGATGCCTTTACAAAGATGAAAAAGTAACCAACCAAAAATGATGGTTAGCTCACCATTGTATTTGATCAAAAGTATAAAGATGAAGATGCTTATCTTTGCAAAGTTGTTCTTTCACAAGAATCTAACATTAACAGTGACATTTCAAAAAATCGAGGGTAAGCTTATTATTAATTTTGAAAATTTGAATTTATACCAGTTTCTAAGATTCTTTGTTGTGCATCCCATATAGGCTTATCACACTACTGATTTTATTCCCATGTATATTTATAGTGTGCATTCCTTGTATTTCCCCCCTCCAATATTCTATGCTAATATGTCCACCTCTCTTGGTGTTGAACCTACAACTGCACTCCATCACCTTCAACTCCTTAAATCTGGTGCTCATTTAAGGCTATGTGATATACCCTTAAAGCTTGTATGTCCATCACCTAATACTTGCAATAAGAAAACATCCAAAGTCACTGAGAATCACTTCGCTAAACCATCAACACCCTCCAAAACAACTATCTACTTTTCCTTGGCAAATATGAACAATACTCTAAATGCCTTGATGAAGGTTATTTAGTTGCAAAATAAGTAGCAAGGATTAAGTCTAGAAAACACCAATCTACTATTACAAACCTTCAAAACATAAAAAGGAATTGATGGACTCTCATTAGACATCTCAATAAGAAGAAAGTTTGGTCATCCTTACACATTGCTACTTGACTATTCTCAATAGAACCAAAGAAATAAAATGAATTCTAACTGCTACAAAGGTTTCAGAGAGATGACACATTTTCCACTAGTAACAATTTCACATCTCCAAGAAGGACCACCATATTCAAAGAAGTTTTCTATCAATAATCTTGTTGGAACTGCTTAACTATGCAACATACATATGTGAAGCCAAGGTGAGAGGCATTTCATTTGGCCTTGGAAATTTAAAAGCCACCTACCAACTAGAACTAACAAATGGGAAAAGACCTTTCAACTCTAATCACTTCTCACTAGTTTTCTTAGTTAACTATCATTCATCTTGATTTGGAGATATACAATAAATGGAAGGCAGGAGAATGATTTGTGCATATGGTAGTAGACATAACTTTTTTAGGACATCTCTATGGAAGTTTAGCAATGTGATTTTCAAGACGTGATTTGGACTTTAGAAAAGACCAAAATAAATATATCATTATGTGCAGTTTTGTGCTATGAATTTGTCAATCTAAGGGTAGTCAACTTCGATTACTGCCATGCAAAGAAGTTAGAACGTTCAAAACAATCAACAAAACAAATGCAAATTTTTGAAGGAGACACCAACTGTTATTGAGAAAGAAATTGACATAAACTAAATGTAGTGAATGTGAATCAAGAATGTGAGAAAACACATGAACTACACCCTACTATGAAAACAATTTACAAATGACATGGCTTATACCCTAACTCAGAGAAAAAAAGTGTTGAACAGATTTGTGTCTCAAGATATCTTTCTCATACATTCAAGATTGGCCACTTATGGCAATTCCAAGACAAACAAGCCTAACTGCAATAGCATACACTGGGAAATCTAACATCATGAAAGAATAACCATCTAGAAGGGTTCTAGATGGCTATTCATAACCTAAATTGAAATGCAGATTTGAAACACATTATCAAGTAGATCATAGTATCAAATGCAATGATGTATTTTAGGACAAGGAAATTGACTATGAGAAAGAGGTATCAGTTTGGAATGATATATGCTTCCAAAGGATTATTTGGGTTCCTAGGGAGTTGGCAAGGAAGAGGGTATGATTCAGAGGGTATCAATATGGCAACATTCTCCCTATTTGTTCTCATGCAACTATAGATGATGCCCACCTTTTGTAATAATTATAGTAGGGCCCTCCCTAAAAGAATATGTGGGCTAATGATTCCTAACAATACCCATACACCCATTGGCAATGCCTATT
Source organism: Cryptomeria japonica (assembly GCF_030272615.1). Taxonomy (NCBI): domain Eukaryota; kingdom Viridiplantae; phylum Streptophyta; class Pinopsida; order Cupressales; family Cupressaceae; genus Cryptomeria; species Cryptomeria japonica. The sequence continues at coordinate 706,232,136 of NC_081411.1, read as the reverse complement.
ATGGATAGAACTAATTTTTCAATTTGTTTGGTCCTCCCTCACCTCGACACTATAGTTGATAGCAGGGGCAAGGAGGAGAAAAGGAAAAGGCCAAGTGGAGAGAAATACTACCATTTTGTGACTTGTGAGATCAAATTGAACCCACATTATGAGGGAAGCAAGTGAACCTCTTGGAGTTAGGGAAGCAACAGCCTGTTAAATACTAGAAACTGTGGCATAATTGGAATAGGTATCTATTGTACACTTTGATTACATTCTTCTCATTGGAAGAGGTTCTCTACCATCTAAAATCCACTAAATCTAACTCACAACAACAAACATCATTCTGAGTAAGATCAATAATAGGTGTATAATGAGTTCTACTGAGAGGATTAAAAATTCATAGAAGAATGATGCTTTATGCTCTTTGAGCATATTTTACTGTGGCAGATGGAAATGCTCAAATTCCCTAACTAAACATGTTTTACACTCTTCTTCAAAGTTTTGAGAAATAAGACTTGGATATAGGACGTGAATCTTATCAAGAATATTGGGCCAGGTCTGGTTACTGTAATGACAGATTAAGACACGAGTAACTATACAAACCTACAAAAGATAGTGCATAGAGGAGGGTGTTGGAAAGAGGAAAAAATAGAAATTGAGGGCAAGAAAACTTTCTAATCCAAATATCAGATGAAAAGCTCGAGGAAATTTGACCCCATCACCATGTGTTTGGTTAGGGAATTCAAGAATTTCATTTTTTGTTTCAATAGATTACCTAAAGTTTGAAAGCACTACACTAAGAACAATATGCATACAGAGATATCATGTGTTGTACAAGGGACTTAAGCTGATATTACCTTCAAAACCTGCTTAGATACAATTATAATTTATTTATATATACAGAAGAAAATGCCAAAAAACATAGAATAGTCAATGATTGAGGAGGACAAAGAAGTACCACAAATGCTAGAGAAAGGTAATGAAGGCCACCTTCACTAACAATTGTAGCAGTTGTTTTCAACACAAAATATGCATATACAAATGGCTTTGATCTGCTATATGCCAACACACCTACCATGTTTTCTTTGTTAAAAAAAATGTAAAAACACAAATAGCAAACAAGTAACAACTAATTGTTCTTACGTCTTCCTTGTTCAAAGGGTTAATAATCATGTACAATTCCAAAAGGTGTTTTCCTTGGCCTTACCCAAAGCAATGACTACAGCAGTCATCGAAATAATAAGCAAAGGTTTCCGCCCATATTCATCCAAAAGATCTCCAATGATGGGTGTAACCAACACTATCCCAATTCCAGAAATTTGTTAAAACATTTTTAGTCAACAATCAAATTGCTTAAGAAAGTAATTTTAAGTTTACATGGCAAGCTATAAACATGAATTATAGAAAAAAATCTACAAAACACCCATCAAATGTATCGCTACTGGTACCTTAGCAAAACCAGTAAACTTTACAAACATTCAACCACAATCAGTTGCAATTCAAGCATAGGCAGTTAAATATTTTCACCTATTTAATCACCCTACTAACTGCAATTATCTATGAAAAGGAATTGGTTTACAAAGTCAAGAAGAAAATGCAATTGCCATTCAACCCCACTCTTGCAACAAAGAAATTATATATGTTTGTGTCAATTAACTTGTTGAAGTTTATCATAGGGCTGGGAATACTTACAAATCTTGAGCCCCCACAAAAAGCTACAAGAAGCAATACCCTATTACAAGAACTCATTAAAATGTAGACAGCGTAACCTAGAAACAATTAGGAATGCGACAGGCAAAGATGTAAATTTTTGGAAAATATAAATAATTTGTTATTAATATTTCTGAACTTACACTACTTTCATTTTATAAAAAAAAATAATTTCTAAAGCCTCCAGAAAATTGAATCTGTTCTTACACACGGCATGTGAACTGTATGATGGAATACCTCAAAGAGATGTCATTTCATGGTTTTAAGATCGCAGGATATGCACAAAATGGATTAATTCACAAAAAAAACTAGTTGCTTTGATTGCAAAACAAACCTTACCTTGCTTGTGTAGAGATCGCTTTGATGGGGGGGGGCAGGGAGGCAAGACGGTCTTGCTTTGGTTTGCTTTGAAAATGAAAATGCATTGTGTTTTTCTTTTTTAATAAAATGCCCGAGGTCGTCGGAATTCTGACGAACACGGGCATTTTAAAAAAAAAAAAATCAAATTTTCACACAATGCTCCTTGTCGGTCAGAAACCTATGTTGGAATTTGACCCCAAATGTATTAGTGATTGTTGATAGAAAAACCACACCTATCAGATGTAGAGCTGGTTAACTTAAAGATAGTATCTTTTGAAATTCTCCTCAACACAAGAACTTCACTAGTTGAGCAATAACCCATTATAGCCCTAATAGCCTCCTTGGTTATTGTGTGAGTCCTCTCTAGATACATATTCTCTTTGTTGACTTGACTCAAGATTATTCTTATGTGTTCATCCTCAAAATCTTCAAGAAAGTAGGTGGCATTATGAAACCCTTTTTCAAAAACCCTAGCATATTTAGTTTCAATCTTTCCGTCCTTATTACAGAGCGATTTCAGCTGAGTATAGATGTGAAGAGTTCCCAAATCTTCAATTTTGCAATTTATAGAGCTAGACAAATCACCTTTGACCACGAAACCACTCTGGACTCGCGACAAAGCATTATAAGACATAATTTCATCTAGCTTCAGAGCTTCCTCAGGCTTAATAGTGATCATCAACCTCTCTAAAGACTTAGAAGTAGATGCCATTCTAGATAAACAAGTTTCGAAGTGGTATACAAAGAAATACCTAGAATCTTGCACGTCACTCCTTTTCCTAGTTGAACTGTTTAAATGCACACTCATTCGCTTCTCTGCAACTTCCAATTCAACTAGATTTCTCTAATCACAAAACAATTTTCCAATTTGCACCAAGACAATCTTTCTCTACTCTGCAATCGCTTCAATTTTCCTTTTTCGAAAGAGTTAGGGTAAAAATGATAAGGTACAACTTGTTTTTATCCTTTTTACCAACCATAATAAATGCTCACAATTTTAGGTTATGAACCCTAATTTCACTGCTTAAGTGCAATACCGGTTAATAACATGTTAACAAAAAATCACCAAAATTTCAAATTTCAAAAATTCTTTCCTCCTCATTTTACAAAAGGGGTCCAAAAATGTTTTACCATTACGCTCCCCTTGGCCGTGTTAGACAAGCTTAAGACACCGATGTTGGATTCTCTTCACTAGGTGAAGGAATGGTTTCCTCTAAAGGAAATTCTTCTCTTTTCTTCTTCCAAGTTTGGTTCATATCTTCTCTAGTTTCCTCAACATCAATTTTCTGATCATTGAATGAGTTGACTGGTTTACTATTCCTTAATCTGCAAAACTTTGCCAGGTGCTCCAGTTTATTGCAGTGGTAACAGAACATACCAGAGGATCTCTAGGGTCCTGCATTTCCCCTTCTTGTTCTTTTTCTATAGTTCATAGCCACATGACCAAAGTTATTGCAAAAGGTACACACAACATTTGTTACCTTTTCCATTTCAAATGGACTAAACTGATTTCCATAGGATCTTTGCCACTTCCTATTCACCCGGATATCAAAATTTCTTATCAGGTCACCATATGGTCTAGGATGCATGTGTGGTACAGGATTGTTTGATCCATATCTACACTCAATATGTTTATGCCCATACATCCCACAAGTGTAGCAATGTCCTTCAAACTTTCTAGACACATACCTAGCATTAGTATTGTAACTTGCATTTCTATTAGGTTTGTTCCTACAAAAAAATTTAGTATGACAAGGCTTATGACAAACAAATCAGATAGGTTTAAAAGCCTTCTTATCGGTAGTCTTATTGACTTTAGAAGTAGTTTTGTTCTTTGGATAGTTGCTCTTTGTACCAGAGGATTCACCTTTTTCAGTTGTATGAAAACCAAGTCTAGAGATATCACCCTTCATTCTCTATGATTGAATTTGTTCTAACAACATGGTAGAAATTTTGACAAACTTATCCAATTTCTCATTGGCTTTAGTAAGTTTTTTGACAAGATCTTCATTATGCTTAGACGGCTTATCTTGTAGAGACGATGCCAACTCAAGATCTAGCTTTAGGTTTTCCTTTTCTTCTGTTTCAACAATCAAGTCCTCATGTATAGTATATTTTTCTCATTTGATCTTTATGATTTCCTAATCTCTTACCTTGATAAGATCTTCAGCAACTCTTCTGGCTTCGATTTCTTGGCTCATGCATATAGTGAGACCTTCTAGCTCTCTTCTTAGATTCAATTTCACACCCTACAACTTTTCAACTTCTTCTGCTAAAGCATCAATATTTGCTTCATCTAAAGAACTGTTATCAAATATTTCTAATAATTTTTAAGATAACTCTCTCCTATTGGTTTGGGAAACTTTTAGTTTGCCCCTAAGGGATTCAATCTCGTTTCTACAAGCATCTATCTCTCTAACCATCTCGAAGTAACTTCTATCCCCTATGGTAGTTTCAAGATTTCCTTCCAAGCAGTTAGGCTTCAAAGAAGTTAGGTTCGGATACCAATTGATGGTCTTGAAAAGAATTGAGAGGGGGGGTGAATCAATGACACCAAAACAAGAACAACTTTAAACACTAACCAATAGATCAACTTAACTAAGAATTTGAACAAAATACATGCTATCCAAAATGAAATAACAACATCCACATAAAGTAGAACATCCACCATAACACAAGTGTTTATACATGGAAAACCCAAATAGGTAAAAACCACAGTGAGATGGAACTCACAAGTTAACTATCTGCAGTAATAGAAAACTGACCGGTTAAGGTCTTACAAAGAGCTCTACTTGGAGTGAATCTTGTTAGAGATCCCAAGCTTTATTAGAAGCTTATACCTTGTTAAGAGTACTACCCTATTAAGAGTAACCTTGCTGGAGGATTTTAGAATCCAAATTAATGGATCACCTTGTTAGAGGATTTGTACAATGAAGCTTGTTAGATTACCTGGTTAGGGGATTTAATTCTATTGTAATGATTAGAAAACAACAAGAAAGATTTGATCTATTCTAAGTAGCACAAAACTTGCTTGATTAGATCATTCTAAGTACATTTTGCACTGCTCTCCATCTAAACACTTATTTCTCTTTAGCAAAAGTATTCACATAGATCACCTCTTCTATATCTGTTCTCTCTTTTTCATCTCCCTTTGAAATGCTTAACTAAGATGTCTTTAAATACACATTCAGACCTTATATCAGTCATAGGAACACAATTTCCTAGGTGCAGTGTATTTAGACATTTAAACATAACTCATCATAAAAATGACCGCCAAACAAATGGTGTTGGTAACTCATCACAAAAATGGATACCCATTAGAATAATCAATACCGGTTGGAATAAAAATAGTGAATTGTTGTCCCAGAATCTTCTACTTCATCTTCTTCTTCATCTTCATCTTCATTTTGATGCCGACTTAGTATAACCACAGGTTATCTCTTAGGCACATACTAGTTGACAAAAAGTACCGGTTAGAGATAGACCTTAAACATACCGGTTGGTAGTGTAAACCAATTAAATTTATACCGATAGTCAATGTAATCATATATGTGGGAGAGAGTGTTTCATTAATGACAATAAGTGATGAGTACATAACAATTATCATCAAGCCAACATGGTATGCACTACTACAGATGGTACACTATTCATTCTACTGGAATAGAATATCCGGTAGCCTATAACCATAGTATCCAATTTAATTGTTGGGTCCTTAATGTTATTAATAGAAAAAGAATGCCCATCAAAGGTTGATGAGGTTAAAGTGGTTACTGTCTCCTTATAAATGCACTTTAGCTTAGGCACTTCACTGGTTGACCAAAAACCAGTCATCGCTTGAATAGCCTCCTTGGTTATAGTGTGTGTTCTTTCCAAATACATATTCTTACCATGAACACGACTCAAAATGATTTGGATATGTTCCTCATCAAAGTCCTCAAGAAAATAAGCTTCATTATGAAAACCTTTCTCATAATCCCTAATATACTCGGGTTAATTCTTTTCATTCTTATCGTAAAGGGTTTTCAACTGAGAATAAATTGATAATGATCCTAAATCTTGAATTTTACAATCAATGTATCTAGATAAATCTCCTTTTACAATGACTCTGTCAGGAACCTGAGATAAAGCATTATAAGACACAATTCATTCTAATTCTACAACCTCCACAGGTTTTGATGTGATCATTAACCTCTCTACTTGCTTAGATGATGAAGCCATTTAGATAAACTAGATTTGAAATGAGATTTACAAAGAAATACCTCAATTCACACATGTTGCCTCAGTTACCAGTTGATTTCTCAGATACACATGAGTTCAGCCTTCTTTGAATCAGCTTCAATCATGCAAATTATGGCATGAATTCAACAAAAACCAGCTAGAAAATCTTTCTTTGCTCTGCAAGTGCTCAAGAATTCTCTCTCTCATGCACTTAGGGTAAAAATAACAAAGTAAAACTCATTTTTATCCTTTTTACCTACTGCATTAAATACTCAACCCCTAGGGTTACAAACCCTAATATACCACTTAACGATGCATACATTATTAACACGTGTAAAACTGGTTGATGAACTTTTGAAAACTCAACTGACAAAAGATATCAAGATTTCACACATAACCATTCAAAATTCAAACTCTCTTACCACTCATCTTTCAAGGGGTCTAGAAGTAGATTTACCGCTATGCTCTCCTTTACCCTATTGAAAGGCTCAATTCATCAGTGTAGGATTCTCCACACTGGGTGAAGGATTATGTTCTTCTATAGGTATATCATTTCTCTTCTTTTTCTAGATTCGGTTCATCTCTTCTACGGTTTCCTCAACATTTACCTTCTTCTTTCCTTTATGATCATTAGAATGATTAACCGGTTTGTTCTTTCTAGATCTACAAAACTTTGCCATGTGTCCCGGTTTATGACAATGATAGCAAGTCATTCCAGATGATCTCCAAGGTCCTACATTGCCTCTTCCAGTTCTCCTTCTACAATTCATAGCCATATGACCATAATTGTTACAAATGGTGTAAATGACGTTAGTTACCTTTTCCATCTCAAATGGACTAAATCGGTTGACATAGGGTCTCTGCTAGTTCATGTTACCCTGATTATCATAGGTTACCATCCAATTGCCATTAGGTCTTGGATTCATGTGAGGTACTAGATTATTTGCTCCATATCTGCATTCAATTGATCTATGTCCATACATCTTGCATGTGAAACAATGACCTTCAAATCTCTTAGATGCATACCTAGTATTTGCATTGTAGCTTGTATTTCCATTGGGTTTGTTTCTACACACATTTGCAGTATGTCCAGGTTTATGAAAGACAAAGAAAACAGGTTTAAAAAATTTCTTACCGGTAGGCTTGTTAGCCTTAGGAGAAGTTTTATCCTTGTGAATGTTGCTTTTGGTTCCAGAAGACTCTCATTTCTCAGATGTTTTAAAACCAAGTCTAGAAGTATCACCTTTCATCCTTTGTGATTGAATCGGCTCATCTAGCATGGTATAACTTCTATTGAACTTTTCCAGCTTTCCTTAACCTCAGTGAGTTCAAGATCTTCGTTGTATTTTGAAAGAGTTTCTTTTAGAGATGATGCCATTTCAAGATCTAGCTGCAAGGCCTCCTTTTTATTCTTTCTTTGCATGCAAAGTAGCATTCTCTCATTTGATCTTGGAAATCTCATGATCTCTCTCTTTGACAAGGTATTCAATTGCCCTCCTAGCTTCCAGCTTTTGACTCATGTGGATAGTTAGAGCTTCTATCTCTCTTCTCAGATTTAGCTTTTCACCTTTCAGTTTTTTGACTTATTCGGATAATGCATCAATATTAGCTTCATCTAAAGAACTATTATCAAATATTTCCAATAGATTTTCATTTATCTCTCTCCTTTTGACTTGTGAGGCTTTGAATCTAACCCATAGGGTTTAAAGCTCATCCTTGGTAGCTTCAAGCACTCTAGCCATCTCAAAGTGGCTCATATCCCCCATGGTGTATTTAGGGTTTCTTTCCAAGAGATTAAGCCTTAAAGAAGTTAGGCTCTGATACCAATTGATAGACTTATAAAGAACTGAGAGTGGGGGGTGAATCAGTGACACCAAAAACAATACTACTTTAAACACTCACCGGTAGATATACTTAACAAGTTTGTTAAACACTATGCATATAATCCAAAATGATATTAGTGCATCCACAATAAGTAAAACATCCACCATAGCACAAGTGTTTATACATGGAAAACCCAAATGGGAAAAACCATGGTGAGATGAGACTCACAAGTTTACTATCTGTAGTAATCGGTAACTGACCAGTTAAGGTATATAAATATGCTCTGCTAGGAGCAAATCTTGTTAAAGATCCCAAAGCTCTATTAGGAGCTATATCCTGTTAAAGGTAGCACCCTGTTAGGAGTAACATTAGTAGAGGATTTCTGAATCCAGACTAATGGACCACCTAGTTAGAGGATTTGTACAATGAATCTTGTTAGAGATTACCTAATTAGGGGATTTGATTGTTGTAGTGATAAGAAAATAATAGGTGGTGTGATCTAGAAGTAGCACAACTTTATTGAATAGATCCTCTTCAGCGCATTCAAACTGCATTACCAACATACTTTGTGACTTAACTCTTTTGTATTCTTATCAAATCATCTCATGTCATATCTCATCATAGATACAAAATATTTCATCATAATGTAATTATATAGACATTTAGATTTCATGTCATCCTTAGGAATTATATCACAATTTCCTAGGTGTGATATATCTGGACAATCAAACATAACTCATCACAAAATACCACCAAAATGTTTTGGTTATGTTAACTCGTCACGATCGGTATTAACTCATCACACAATCAATGAATATCGGTTGGAACACTGATACTGGTTGGAGTTAATCTTTGTCAACATATAAACCGATTCCTCCATTGCTTCTTTGATAATCTTCACTGGATCTTCAAGTTGGTGTCAGGACATTCCTATATATACCGGTTTGACACCATCACAAGAAAAACTTGTAATACTGGTAACAATATAATACAAATAACTTTGAAGTAACACTGATAGACAAACATATGAGTGTGTATACATGTTCCATCAATGACAACATATGAAGTCATTCATTACAATCATCATCAAGCCAACAGTGTACCTCCCTTTTACAACTCACTTATCTATCTGATGCATTTTTTATATTTCCTATTTCAGAAGACCAAACTTATGGATGCCATATCTTGTGAACCAGGTCTCTGATTGATGAATCATTTGAAGCACCAGGAAGCTCGTGCTGTGCTCTATCACCTTGTAATCCATTATTTTGGTTATGCTAACTTTTCAATATATTTTAGAGTCTCTAATATCCTCAAAATTAAATTTAAACCTTCCCTTTCAACCTTCAAAAACATAAACTTTAATATCTTCAAAACTAGTTATAATCTTGTGATGAAAATTTACCGACATGCTTATCTAGCTGATTTGAAGATTTGGGAAAATTTTCATGTCACTTCATGCTCAAACAAAAAATTATTATAAATAGTAACCTTATGTAAATGCAATGTTGAGACACCATTTTCCCAACATTCTCCCACTTGTCTAACACCTTGCAAGAGCAAAGGGAGTATCTACACAATAAATTAATTGCTAGGGGCCATGAGGCCCATAGACTTCAAACACCATCTGAACTTCTTTGTTCTCACAACCTTAGTTAAAGAATCTACAACATTCATCAGAGTTTCTACCTTAACCAACTTCACCCTGCTATCTTTGATCATATCTCTAAAAAAATGATACTAAAAAACAATGTGTTTGGTCTGAGTGTAGCATCCTAAAATGGCACCCCTTACAATTTCGACTGCATTTGGGTATTCACCTTAGTGTTTACGCCCCTTGGCCTGCTTGAATACCTCATTATGATCATACACATCACAAACATCAATAACCTTGATTGACACCCCCTTGGACACCTTGATCCTGACCCAAAACAGGCCATAATTCTAATATTATCCTTTTAAAAATCATGAACCTTACGCTTAAACAAAACTCAATCTATAATACTTTTATGAATCATTAAAATTTAATAATAAACCAAAGACCACTTAATAAATGAATATATTTTTTCAATTAAAACTTTCTAACATCACTTGATTATAAAAATCCAATAATTTTTCTTAATTAATAATTTTTCTTAAAATTAAAAAATGAATTTTAAAAAGCTTCTCAATAATATCCTAACCTTATTCACAATAAAAAAAATTAACTTAGCAGGTTAGCCTCATGGAACGTCATTCATCATTCGTGAGAGCCCCTTCACATTTTAGTAAATATAAGCAAACTTGCCTCAAAATATTCACACAATAATTATTATTTTTACCTCAATGATGTGTGAGCTCCACTCACTTATTTTAGCAATTGGTTAAAAACAACAAAGCCCCGCCCGCCATGGTATTAATAACGTTTGTAATTTTATGAATGTTTTTTTTTTAAATATTTAATAATTAATGATGATCTTTGCATTTGAGTTCTTGTAATTAATTTTAATTTGAGAAAATAAATATAAAATGGATAGAGTATTTGATTTGATATTTGAAGATGTATAATTATAAATTTTAGATTTTGATGTTATTACATGGGTTTGATAAGACTTTTTTTTTAATAGATATCATTTATTTTGAGAAAGTAAATACCCTATTAGCATCTCTCAAATACAAAAAGAAGACAAAATTGGACATTGTGGTAGTTCAAGATGCACCAGCAGAAACTAGTACTGCTCATGTTACTAATGTGAAAGGAAAGAAAAATAAAACTGACTCACCTCTAGTGATAAAGACTACAAGCATGACTCAGAGTGTCCTAACCAAAAAGGAATCGAGACCTAAAGTATATACAAAGAAGGAGAATGCACCAAAGAAAGGAATAGAAAACTTATTCTCTAACCCGAATCTGAAGGTTCCGATACTGAAGAAGAACCTAAGAAGATAAAGGCTACCGGTAGAGTAGAAAAATCAGTTAAGGAAGTGCCAAAAGCAACTATGCCTATTGATATAGCATCTTTCAAGCCTGAAACCCATTTTGAAAGAACAATGAAGACACTAGGGAGGAATACGTTTGATAATGTCAGAGAGAATTTTTATTCCTTCACTAAAAATGAGAAAGAGCAAGTCATTCAACATGTAATCACTCATTTGTGTCATTACAATAGATATCCACATGAACTAGAAAAGGATATCTCAAATTCTTTGTATACTATTCTTTTGGGTAAATGGGAGGAAGCTATAAAATTAAAAAAAGAAATCATTGATGAAATTTTTGTATAATATTTTTCTAAACTTTCTAAAGATGATATTTGTGCCTTAGTTGCTCGATACAAATCTCAGTTTACGTTCAAAGCAAGAAGACTAAAGTTACTCAGTGGAAAGAAGGCAATTATTGAAACTGAGACCTATCGAATAGTAAATCAAAAGAATGGAAGAACTCGTCCAATCCTCTATGAATGAGGATAATGTTGCAAATGATGTTAATTGACCGAAAATGGATGAAGAAGAGATTATTCAAGCTGATGAGGTCTATCCTCTCAAGAAAAAATATGAGTCTATTATTCATGTTGTTGATGATGTTCAAGACACAGTTGATCTATCTGGAGATAACACTGCACTAGAGATTGAGCCTCCTACAATTACCAATGTATAGGTTACCTTAGTTGAACAACCAACAACTCAACTAAAAGTGGACAATCCACCAGAAACAACACAACTGGAGAAACCCCAATCTCCACCGGTCACTGAAGATAATAAGGAGTCTACTGAAATTGTTGTCATATAGTCCTCTGAAAAAGAAACGAAGAAGAATACAGAGAAAGAAATTGTTAAGGTTGTATCCTCTGAACCAACAAAACAAAAGCAACTTTATGAGGATGATGATGATTATTTAAGTATTTCAGGACCTATTGATATGACCAACATGAGCGTGTCGAAAATGATGAAGATTGCAAGTGTCATGCAATCTAGAGCGCATAAGAAGTGACTGAAAGAGAAAAGGGTTGAAGCTGAAACAATTCAGACTGTAGTAGATATTTTCTCTGGTTTGCTACCAAAAACATCTACATCACATCTACCTATACCTATTAGCAAACTTGGTCATTTAGTTGCAGATGCATCTGATCAAATCAAGTCACTAGAAGATAGTACTCTACTCTATGCTGAAAAAGAGTCACAAGAAGAAGTATGGAGAAAAACTGGCAAAGGATATTGATAGTGGAAAAATGGCTCTGTCGCACAATAAAGATCTATTAAGTAAACCTATTGAAATAGGAGGAAAGTATCTTGCTTCCACTTCTAATGTTTCTTTCTATTATTCTGATATCTCAAAAAGACAAACAGGAATAGAGAAGGAGTTGGAAAGGATATGCAAGGCATATGTCCCACATCAGGACTCTATATTTGCCTTTAGCAAATCCATAGATGATTTGCATAACAGGTAGGATATCTATGATAATGAGAAGGCAAAGAGACTCTGGTCTCTCAAGGAACTCAAGAATCTACTCACATCACAAGTAGACATATTACAAAGAGCCTACTCAAATACATAAGTTATCTTAGCAACTCCTGACACCTGCACACTGGACTCAATGGAAGAATTCCATACATAGCTTATGTCTACAAAAGAGTACACTAAGAACGTGCTAGCGACATGGTCAAATGCCATAGCATAGTTGAAGCGGAACTTTAATGATTTTTTTATGAGATTAACTAATGCATGAACTTTTTAAGCTGTTGTATATGCTAAACACTTTGATACACATTTTCTATATATATATATATTTCTCTTTCAATTTGGCATTGTTATCAAAGGGGGAGTAGAAATATGTATGTGTTTTTTTGAAAATTTTGTACAATGTATGCATTAAGGGGGAGCATGAGTATATGTGTAAATTTGTCATGTATGCACACTTAGCGGTATTAGTGTAAAATTTTCTAATTGTTGCTATCAATGCCAAAAGGGGAGATTGTTGGCTTGATGATGATTGTAATGTATTCATCATTTGTTCTCATTGATGAAACACTCACACACACACATGATTATATTGACTACCGGGGCAACTTCAATTCTTTACAATGTCAAACAGTATGTTAGAGGTTATACTAAGAGGTTTATCTCTAATGGGTACTTTGTGTCAACTGATATGTGCATATGAGACAAATTGTGATTATACTAAGTCAACATCAAGATGAAGATCAAGATGGAGATCAAGCAAAGATTCAAGAACAATGGTTCATATGTTTTATTCAAACCAGTATTTGATTGTTCCAACCAGTATTTGGTAATTTTGTGATGAGTTACCACATTTTGTGATGAGTTACTAGCACCGACTGCTTGGCGGTAATTTTTGTGATGAGTTATGATCGCTTGTCCAGATACACTACACCTAGGAAATTGTGTTATGATTTCTTAAGGCTGACATGAAATCATAAGGTCTATATATTGACATTGCAATGAATTTGATGTAAGTCATAGTGTTATGTTATGTGTGAAAGGAAAAAGAGTTAAGTTGTAGAGTATGCAGAAGAGCAGTGTTGAATATGTTTAGAAGGATCTGATCAAGAAAGTATTGTGCTACTCAAAATAGATCAAACCATTCTTGTTGTTTTCTAACAATTACAGTAGAATCAAATCACCTAACTAGGTAAGATCTAACAAGCTTCAATGTATAAATCCTTTAACGGGGTGATCCATTAGTTTGGATTCAGAAATCCTCCACCGAGGTTACTCCTAATAGGGTACTACCTTTAACAGGTTATAAGCTTCTAATCAAGCTTTAGGATCTCTAATAAGATTCTATCCTAGAAGAGAACTTTGTAGACCTTAACCGGCTAGTTATCTATTACTGCAGATAGTTAACTTGTGTGTTCCATCTTAGCATGATTTTTACCTATATGGGTTTTCCACATACAAACACTTGTGTTATCATGGATGCTTTACTTTTTATGGATGGTATTATATCATTTTGGATTGCATACATTGTATTTAAAATCTTTGTTAAGTTCATCTATCGGTTAGTGTTTGAAGTAGATTTATTTTTGGTGTCACTGATTCATCCCCCCTCTCAGTGCTTTTCAAGTCCATCAAAAATCGCACACAGGAGAGTAAAGATTATGAAAAATATATTTGCATTAATATCATAAGCTATCTTTTATCAGATGATATCCAACAAATTCAAATACAAAATAACCCACTTGAAAAAGGGAACTTGCAACTGTTCTATTACTTTTTGCTCTGCAAAATAACATTACAGTCCTTGTTATTTCCTATGACTCTCTAGAACTACCTAGAACCTAATCTTGCAGAACATATCTATTTTACATAGATCTTTCTCACAAAGCTCGAACCCTAACTAATGGCCTTGAATTCCCTTTTATAGAAGACAAGGGAAAAATAAGCATCAAGGCAAAAGACACTTGTCAACAACAGATTCAAACCTTATAGGTTGTAGACAATTTTTTTACAAAAAAATTCTTATTCATTTTCTAATGCCCGTGATGAGGTGGAACCAAAATACTCAATCAATTTTTGGTAGAAACAAAAACACTTGAGTCATGCCAATATCACCCTGACACTCCCGGATGGACCCCTAGATGCTCAGTTTGTTCCATAGCATTTATTTTCCTGAAAAGGAAAATAGATCCCAACATGTAACAAAAATTTCCCACCGAAATGAAGGAAAGTCTCCAACCTTTATGCCCCGGATCAGAGAAAATGGAAAGAGGAACTTGGGGGTAAATATTATTTGTTGAGAAGGCATTGCAACTTCCATGTTGTTGTAGAGATGACTAGCTGCCAATCCTCCCTTGAATAAATCCTTCTTTTAGTTCCCCATGAGCTCCCTCTTGGAAAACTTTGCCAACAAAAAGCAGAGTAAGAGCAAGGAATAGGGCCAGGGTGACTTTTCTTGAAAAGAAAATAATTTCACACCCCCTCTGGTAATCCCCTAATCTTTCACAACCCCTCTAGAAAGGAACAACATCATACTAGAGAAAGATCATCCATCCAGTGTCACAAAATATGAAACAACTCCATCCATAATTCTGTTTGAACAACATCCTCTCACTGATGAAGAATTTCTCTCACAAAATGAATAAGCTTGTATATGTTTTTGCCCATTTTATCATTTGCCTAGTGAATTTATAATCATAATTCCTTTTAATGTGGTGGTGCTAACCCATGTGAAGAATCATCATCCTAATATCTTTGGCTCACCTTGTCATCTATGGATTTCAACAATCATGCCTACAACTCAAGACATCGCCATCTTCTAGGCCATCACTCCATTTCCACCTACATGTGTTCACCTTATGTGAATGATTTATTCTGATTTTTTTCCTTTCTCAGTGTAAAGTCTTCTGCTTTAGGATCTTTGTCAATAGACAAAATCTCTGAATTCATCAGAGAACTCGTGATCTATCACACTTGAACTGGAAGCTTATCCAAATTCTTTCACATCTTTGACTGTCTAATCAATCCTGAATCAACAGGTCTGAATCCCATTCATTTTACCTTTTCCCATGAGCTACGACTAGTGCCTCCAAAATCCCTCCTAACTTCTCATTTGAAACTCAACCACAGATCTTATCCAACTTGGCAAATCTAACGGTCATTTCTTGCCGACATAGCACTTTGATTTTCCATTTGTATCCGTGGACCCATAAAATCTTGATTGAATAGTTCCATGTCATCCTTCAACTAAACTCCATCAACAACCTCTCCGTAGGTCTTTCTGATCAGCCTGAGACATGTGGCATCATCTTGTGATGCCATGGTCTGTAATCCCTCTACAACTTCCATCAGGGTATACAAGGGTCGTCTGATCTGTTCAATATTTAAAGCTTTGCATACTACCCATTAACTCTTCCAGGATTTAGAAGTCGAGAACCTTTTACCTTAGGATAAAAAATCTCCATTCATTTTGAGCACATGAAAATTGATGGGACTATTAGTAGATTGATCTTTACCGCCAGCAAACTGGTAACAAAATTCTTTCGATCGGTTACATTGCTAACCTTGCCAGTTTCTGCCGATAACACACAACACAATCTCGCGATGTCATGGTCATTGAAATCCTTGCATCTTTGATCACAGGGAAGCTATAGCCATTGGATCCATCTTTTCTTTAGCAAATAGTTGGAGTACTTAGGATTCTTTGGATTTAGGAAAAATACAAGCGTGGGCATAAGTATTTTAAAAGGAGACCGATAATAGGAATGTTATGCAAATGACTTAGGGAAATTATTATTTCACAAACTAGTTGATCATCACTTAATGCTTAGGAAATAAGATGGCCCCGCTCATTGAAAGGGTACCCATGACTTTAAGTGGGAAAAAAGTAACAGCATAATATATTATTGCTAGGGTTTTCTTCACAAAATGTAAGAATTTTTAATAAACCCTAAACCCTAGACCTTGGATCATTCACAGAGAATACAAGTAAAACCTAAAAATCAATGTTTTGAGATCAAAAGTTGAACATTTCATGCAATCAATTTTTAGAGCTATCAAAGACCTTGATAAAGCATGGATATGCAAGTGAGGAAAATGACAGAAGTAACATGCAAAGCCCTAATGAAGATAGGTAGCCATTATGCATTCTACTATAGTACAATGACTAGTTATAGGTGAGAGATGATGTACAAGGTCATGATGGGTTAAAGGATGCAGCGATTACAATCATAGAAACACACTAAGATTATAAAGATCTCAAACCACAAAGTGACCTCTCATAGTCCATAAGAAAAGATGTTCATATACAAGGATTATATCAGAAAAAAATGTAGCAAGTTAATGATAGAGAGTAGAAGTAGTTAACAACTTTACCCAAGTATGGATTCGTTCCAATTCCAAAAGGGCCAAAGGTAGTCACAGTGATTTAGGGTTAAAGGGTTATAAGGTTTAGATGAATGAGAACATGATAGTATCATAGCAGCAATATGAATAAATCTTTGATAGTACCAAAGTCTGATAGACCTACAATACATAGTCAAAATAGTAACACCATTTAAAAAAAAGGATAATTCATAGTTATATAGACTATCAAGAGTATCAATCACAATAGAATGCAACCATTGTCACAAAATGTCAAAGATCAAGCTACATTGATAATTCAAAGCCTCAACATAGAACCAAGATAAGCATTAAAGAAATTAAGAGGTGTATGAGAAACTATGGTAGTTAGGAAAGAAAAAACACAAGATAATGTATAGCATCACAAAATCCAGTTATATGATAAGATAAAAGCATTAGGGACAAATTTCAACGTCAATGAAGAAAATGTCTTATGAAAGGACAATGATATTTATAAGATTCAAAGTACTCACTAGCTAGGATGAAAAGGTGACCCTTGGAGTTACCAACTGAGTTGAACATCTAGTGAATGCGATGGAGCCAGTTCCTAAACAAGATAGACTGAAACCTAAGATTGAACCTATTATCACCTTTACCCAAAGTGGTAACTCAAAGCATACACCTAATGGACCAATATACATTACTATTATACTTAATGACAAACCCACATGTAGGGTGCTTATTGATCCACTACATATAGTTAATATGAATACAAAGGAATATCTTTTTGCATGTGCATTATATCAAGGCAAATATGATAAATCTAAAGTCTTGATTAAGGTGCATGATGGTTTCACTTGTCCCACCATTGGTTCCATCACCCTCAAGTTAAAGTTTAATTTAAAAGATTAGATGTTCCTTTTACCATTATTTCTACCTTAGACCAATTTCATGTGAAGTCGGCTCATTTTTTAAGGTGATGCCTTATGTAGTCCACTAAAATGTTGAAGTTCTCAATTCAAGGACAAGTGTAAAGTATATTTCATAGTGGGTTCTAGCCCTTGTGTTAGACAATTATTTCATGTATTTGATTAATTCCAAAACCGAGGTTTGAACTAAGGTAAGCCCCTTTTCCCAACCTATTTCCCTTTCTTTCTATGTACAAGAAATAGGTGTGTAGTTGTACTCAGAATAAGCTTCAGACACAGAGATGAAACAACCCTTTTTGGTGTGTGGAAAATTCAGAGGACCGTGTTGTCATGTAACGGTCTTTGATTTTTTGGGTCATTTTTGCAAGGCAGATCCGAATTAGTTTGTATTAATAAGATCTAGGTGCATCACAAAATCTCAAACCTGTAGCTCATCATTTTCTCAGTTTTGTCTCCAATTTCAGTACTTTACCCTAAATCAACATTTCAACTTACAAAAGAGGGAAAAATAAATCATAATCAAACAATCCACTTAGTATTTAGTTCTTATCTAGTTTGTGATTGAATCTAATGGATTCCACCCCTCTTTTGAATGTAAAGGAATTCCTCCCCCAAAGCAAAAATTGATTTGGTGATTTCTCCTTCTATGTTGCAATATGCCAAATCAAATTTTCTCCTTTACATTTTGGTGAACTCGACTCCTTACACCTTTAATTCTGATTTTTGTTTTTAGATCTAAGTGTGTATGCAATTTAAATTTTAAATTTCATTTACAAGTTTGATTTCCTTGCAAATTTGAAAAATTTAGAGGTTAATTTCATTAAAATCCTAATTTTCATTTTCAAAATTGAGCCTTTGAATTGCATAATTTGGGTTAATTGTTTCATATCTAAGTGTTATTCAATTTCAAAATTCAAATTTTCACTTGCAAGTCAAATTTCACATTTAGATTTTTAAATTAAGTGGTTAATTGGAAAAACACTAATTTTAAAAAAATTTAAAATTGAACTTACAAGTTATTTAAATTTTGAATTTATCATTTTAGAGTGGCTTCAAATTCAAATTTCCAATCTTCAATCAAATTTTAAATTTTAAAATTAAGTGGTTAACTAAAAAAGCCCTAATTTTTAAATTTAAATTAATCTTGTGCATTTCCCAATTTTGGATTCATCATTTCAATTTCAACCTTGGTTCTATTTTTAAATTGAAATTATGAGGTTCTTTTTACAAGGCCCTAATTTTAAATTTCTTGTGGACAATTTCAAATTTAAATTTTAAAATTAAGTGGTTAATTAAACAAAACCCTAATTTTTCAATTGAAAAATGATTCCTTCAATTCCCACATTTCGAAATTTAAAATTTAAAACTAAGTGGCTATTTTTAGAAAGCCCTAATTTTAAATTTAATTAAAATTTTAAAATTAAGAGGTTATTGGGGTTCATGTGCAGTGCAACGACATCGTTGCAAGCTGTGTTGACACGATGTCCCTAGTTTAAATCTCCTGTAGGTCATTTTGGGTTGATCATTTGGTCTCATATGCTAGTGTGTGGATGGGAGTGTGGCTTCTAGTGGAGGTGACCATTGACCAACCTACCAAAGTGTGCATGTTGGAAGGACATGGCTGAGGTGGCATAGACATTTATTGTTCATGGTGGCGGCACTTGACTCTGTTGGTGTTCATACCAATGATAGTGGAGACTGCAGCATTTCTGTATATGGCAGTGGGGCCTGGTTGCCTTGTGAGTCTCATAGCAGTGCAGGCCTGTTGATGGGTGTAGTGTGGTGTGGAACAAATAGAGTGATAAGGAGATAGAATGTGGAGAGATAAGGAGTGGGAGATATAAGGTGATTGGAGAGCTAAGGAGTGGGAGATATAAGATAATTGGAGAGATAAGGAGTGGAGAGATAAGGTGTGAATGGAGTGATAATGATGATCATAGGGATAAGGTGAGAGTAAAAACCTATATTTGGAGGTGTTAATACCTCATCTTTCAAGATAATGTACTCGGGGATGGGGTGCCCCTTTGTGGCCCCACTGGTTCATGCTCTAGTCAAAAGAAGAGATAGGACAAGATGATAGGACTAATGCATAGAGGTGTTTATACCTCATATATGAATTTGGGGATGAGGCCTCCCGATTTGTAGCCTCACCTGGCGATTGGACCAGGCTAAAAAATCCATGTCACCGAGAAAAAAATAAAAAATAAAAATAAAGAGGTTATTTTCACAAGGCCCTAATGTTAAAATTCAATCTCTATTGGATAATTTTAATTTTAAATTAAGAGGTTATTTTTACATAATCCTAGTTTGAAATTTCAATTTCCTAGGACGTTGCATTATTTCTCATTATTCTTTCAATCAATTTGTTCATTTAATTGAGTTATCAATTTTCCTAGAATTTTTCATTATTCAACTTAGATTCCAAAATTCAAACTTCAAATTTCCAATTTCCCTCCCTTAGTGCATGAGTTTTACTACTGTTAGTCCAACCTACAATATCCTTGTGAGAAGAAGTTGTGGAATTAAGGGTTCCCAAGGTTTAATTACTGAAAAGATGGAGCCTAATTTGGATAACTTTTTCAATGAGGATGTTGGTGGTTCTTCCAATCCTACAAATATTACTGAAAAGATGGAGCCTAATTTGGATAATTCTCATGATGTGGAGGAATCACTAACTAGGGTTTCCATTGACCAATTGGAGAAGATGGACAATCAGTTTGAAATTCTTCAACAATGAATGAGTCAAGAATACTTGGAAAGTGAATCTCTCCCATTGATTGGAGGATTAAAAATAATGATTCAAAGTGATAAAAATGGAGTTGATATTTTGCATGGTATTTCTCATATTGTTTATTCTATTATTATGTAGATGAAGAGTTGTGCTCAAGCCCTAAATTATACACAACCTCCTAGTCAAGTTAATTAGTCTATTCCTTTGACTACTCTTATGGCTAGTATTCCCACATTTACGTTAAACATCATGGATACCTCTACAAAAAATGTCACACCTACAAATTTTAGTCAAGGGAGAAACTCCTCTTCTTTCATTCCTTCTACCATGAGTCTTCTGTTTGTTATGCAATCCTCTCCCATACCTACCTATCATAATGCTCCACCTCCTTATTATCAACCCCTACCTTCCTATAACAATATCCCTCCTTATTCTCAACCCCTTCCTTCATTCAACAATGTTACCCCTCCTTCTCAATCCAACATTTCTAGTTTCAATCCTTCTACCAAAGATACAATCAATAATCTAGCTCAAATAGTGTCTTCCTTACAATAACAAATAGCTTCTATGAATCAATCTAAGTACAATGTGCCCACATTTGATGTAGCGAGCCCATTATCCAATGACATTGTTTGATTTGTCCCTCCTAAACATGTGTAAGTACCTCAATTGGAGCTTTATAATGGAAAAGGTGATCCCTTGAGTCATGTTAAAACATTTCAAACTTTGTGAAGTGACTTTGCTAATGACCAAAGACTATTGTCTAAATTGTTTACTAGAACATTAAGGGATAAAGCTTTTCAATGGTATTGTTCTTTTCCTCCTTATATATTACTTCTTTTCAACAATTGGCTAATGTTTTCATTCAAACATTTCATAATAATATTGGTCGTAAAAATACATTGACTGATTTGATGCATTGTAAGAAAGGTGTGAAAGAAAAAGTGACTGATTTTATTGGTAGATATAAGAATTTGTATTCTCAAATTTCTTTTCCTATTCCTGATCAATATATTCAAATAATTTTCATTTCTAATTTGTAAAAATAAATTAGGGATAAACTTCTCTTTTCTGTGTTTACTTCCTTTATGCAGTTGTGCGTAGAACTTCACAACTATCATCTTACAATGAGTCAATTAGAGCAATCATCCCCTTCAATGACTCTGAGTGATAAAAGTGAAATTTCTCAACAACATTTTGCGAAGTTCAAACAAACAAGAGATTCATCAAACTCAATGACAACAACAACGCTCAACTAGTAGTTGTAACAAGCATGCTAGTTTTTTCCAAATACTTTAGAAAAAAATTCACTCCTCTTAATGAATCTTTGCATCATATTATATCTCAATTGTTACAAAGGAATGCATTGAAACTTCCCCCTATCAAACCAATTGATATATCTAAGACATTCTCACCTTACTTTGATTCCAAAGCCTTTTGCCAATACCATTGTCAACCGGTCATGACATTGAAAAAGTGTTATTCGGTGAGAAGTAAGATTCAAGACTTGATTCATAACAATACCATATATGTGGTTGGTGTAAATGATAAAGGAAAAAAAATCAATAGCTCCTCCTAATCAAAACCTTCAAATTTTCATTTATCCTTTACCTTCCTATTCCATTAATATGATTGAGACCGATCACCTTACCTTCTCTCCCAATGCTTTTGGCCTTGAGTCTAATAATATGATGAACCTTATAGATCAAAAAGAACCTCCTAAGGAATTGTGCATTACATTTGATCCTAGTGAGACTATTGAAGCACCTAATGGCCCATTATATGTAACTAGAAAAATCAAAGGCATACCTTCTCAAGGAGTGCTTATTGATCCAGCTTGCATAGTTAATGTGATAACTGAAGAATATATTTATACTTTGCAATTGCAACAAGTGACATATGATGATACTAATGTGGTAGTTAAATTTTTTGATGGCTTCTCTTGTCTTTCTATTGGTTCTATCACACTTCCCATTGATGTTGGCACTAAATGCTTAGATGTTTTCTTTGGTATCATTCCTACATCTGATCAATTTCATGTGAAGTTGGGATATCCTTGGATCTCTTCCATGAAAGCAATTGCTTCTACTGTTCATAAGTGTTTGAAATTTTCTCATAATAATAAAATCATAACTATTAATCATAGCATATATCAACCTACGATGAGGCATGGAGATGTTAGTCTTGATTATTTTTGGTCCAAACAATTGCAACCTCCAAACTAGAAGTGATGCTCTCTTTAAAACATATCAAAAATGCTAAATTGAGATGATTTTGTCATTGAGTAAACCTATAAATACAACACTTAGCCTTCCTCTTGATGATCATATACCTCTTCTTGAGGACAATATTATTCTTCCTCCTAAGGAAAGAAATAATCTTCTTCCCAAGGAAGTGATAAACTTATAAGGCACTAAGAGGGGGGGGGGTGGTGAATCAGTGCAAGAAAAAACCTTAAGAATTTGATTACACCTCTTAACAACTTTAAAATCAATAGGCATGCAAATAAAATAATCACATAAGAAAACACTACATAAAACATGCCAACCATAACACAATTATTTATACGTGGAAACACAAAAGGGAAAAACCACAGTGGGAGTTAGTACCCACAAGATTCACTATCTGCAAAATAGAAATCTTTGACCAGTTAAGGTCTTACAAATATTGTTATATTCAATGACAGTCCCAAAGACACTGAGAGGGGGATGAATCAATGTCTAACTGGTTAGCAAAATATTTAAACTTATTTATAACTTTGTAACCCAAAATAGTGTACCGGTAAATAAAATTAATGCAGTAAACACAAATAACAAAGACATCATAGAAACACACCATAACACAAGATATTTAATGAGGAAACGTAGTGTGGGAAAAGCCTTAGTGGGATTTGTGACCCACAATATTTACTCACTGGCCAATGAATAAATACTACTTATAATAGGGGCTTGCACATGCAGGGAGGCCAACAACCTAGAGCTCATTCCTAAAATAAGTCTCACTAACTACAAAATGGATAATTAAATCCAACACAATGTACTACTCAAAATAGCATCTCTAATGTCAGGTTCAGTATCGGTTTAAGCTTAGATAGATACCTTATCCAAAGACCTTCGTTGCCACTAAACAATTATTTTCTATACATATCATAGCATTCCTCTGTTATCAAAATGACCTATAAGATCTCATACATATATGAGTCTTTTTACAATATACCATGTCGGCTTACAAAAGATAATTATATTACAATAAACAAAAGTTCATCCCATGTCGGCTAGAGTGTCAGTATGCTTTATTGCCAATGTAATCTGAATGTTGGTGTAAGTGCCTATCGGTGCCGGTGTCTGTCAATGTATAATATATGTGATGTCAGGAATGTATAAATCTATTACCAGTTGGTTTCCAGTTGGTTGACATCAATGACAACATCAAATATTCTCATAATAGTGTAGAATTCCAACAATTTCCCCCTTTGGCATTGATGGAAACACTCATGAGAAAAATCAAAATTGTTATCCCAGAACTAAAATCCAAGAAGATGTGCTCCCCCTAAGTGAGTGATCTCTTTTGTACATGTATTTTTCTCTCTACTACCCCCCCTTTGAAATAAATTTTAAAGGATGTGATAAATTATCAAAAGAGTAAAAAAAATGATACCTCAAGGTTTGTAACCAGTTGGTTACTATCTGAAAGATGTCAGCCAAAACTAGGTTTAGACTCTATATAAACTTGTTGCTATCATTTAGAGTTGCCTCAGTCTGCTGGATCATACCGGTGAGATAGTGAATTTGTTGCTTTGGTAATCATTCTCCTTAAACTATTGCCTTATATTGTAACTCTCTGAGTAATTAGATTATCCAACCTCAGACCAAGTTTACTTTTGAGTTCCCAGGCATTGGACCTTATTCTTGCCTTTTCTTTCTCAAGCTTTTCCAACTTTTCCTGAAAAACTGATATAAGTCCAGATGAACTTATTATATTGTTCGCAATGTCATCAATTTCTTTTTGTGTCTTTTTTATCTCCTCATCAATGTCCTCTGTCAAACGGTGAGGTTTACATGCTTTTCTATATAACTCCTTATACTCCAAAATTCTAGAATTAAGTACCGATAAAAGTGTATCCAAGTGATCAGTACATTTCTTTATGGTGTTCTCAAATAATGTGTTTTTCTCTTTGTCAAATATCTCCTTAATGGTATCCTCATTCACCTTATCTATAGTTATTACATTATTAGCAATGAATTTGGATAATGTGTCCAATTTATCTAAGGAATCATTAATGTGATCTATCTTACAATTAGGTGCAATCATCTTCAGAATAGGTAAAGTGTTATCAATTGCCTTAAATGCTAAGGCATTGCAAATAGTAATCCTCTTAATGGAATCCAAAAGAACCTTTGTAATGTTAGTAGGTCTAAATTCACCTGTAGATGTGCGTGGTTCTACTATGGGTTCGTTTTGAATAGGTGTCTGACCAATTGCCTTCACTACATCCTCTTTACTTCCATCAGATGCATCCACTTTACTTATATTTTCTTGTGGTGGATTTGTCTATGTCTGTACCTCTACCTTTAATGGTTTCTCAGTTTGATTAAGCTCCTCTTCAACTAGTGGTTTCTTAGATTCAACATGAACCTCTGCCTCAGATTGTTTCTTTGTTTGTACCATTGTCGGTTTGTCAGATTCTGCTAGTCTTGTGCTAGTTGTCTTGTCCTCTGTTGGTTTCTCAGTCTTCGGTTGCTCTACTTGAGCTGGTATCTCAGTGTTTTGAGAATCAATAGTTTGTGCTGGTAGCTCAGAGACCCTATTATATTTGAGATCATCTGCCTTAACCTCTGCAGTTTCTTTGTCCACAACAATGTTTATATCCTGAGTATCTACATTCATTGTAAAAAGTATCTTAGACTTCAGATTAGTATCATCATGAGTTATACCTTCAATAGCTATATCCAGTGGATTAGTTGTATGAACTGATGATGAAGGTGTGTCCTGATCCAGTGGAGGGATGTTATTTGTTATTTTTATAGAAGGTACACCACCTATTTTACCTTTTCCCTTGTCTTTCTGATATACTTTTAATGTCTTTTCTACTTTTGGTCTGTTTCTTTCCTCTTGTTATTCCTTCTCTACAAACAATATGTTCCATTTATTTGTAGTCTCATCTGCAATTTCCTTAACCCTTCCAGCCATTAGGCTCACTTGCTGGTGTCCACTAACAAATACTGACTGGTTAGATTTAGAAATAAGCTCATCTATCTCTTCCTTAGAATTTACTGGATTTATAGCCAAGAGTGCTTCAACTTTCAACTTCTTGTCCAGTTCCATCATAGATAGCCTTTTAGCTTCCAGTCTTATGTACAAATAATTGGGTAACTCATCAATCACTTCTATCAAAACTCTCTTGTAAATATCTAAATGTAGAATAATGCTTTCTTCAATGGTGTTTTTGTCAGAATCATTGGAAGAATTATACCATTTATTTACATTTACTAGATTACCTTCCTGTGTAATCTCATTTAGTAGATCATCTAGTGTGGGGGTAAGCAATGTCTATTTCTTCTTTGGTGTAAGCTTATTCTGTGGTGCCCTAAATTCCTACTGCTTCTTCCTTAGTGTCCTTGTTTTCTTAGGAGGAGGAGAAGGTACCGGTGGGGTTTTCCTTTTCCTTTCCACTCTCTTAAACTCAACAACCTTACCACTGTTAGTATTAGAAGATATTACAACTGGTGAAACATGTGCTTTTGGTTGTAGTCCTTCAAGCTCACTTTTTGATAAACCACTGATATTCATGACATTCTCTTTGATTTCTTTGACCTTCTTAGAGGCATCTTTAATAAAATTTTCTCTTCATTTTTTCCTCTTTTGCATAGATAAATTACTCTCAATGGTTTCTGCATTACCAAAGAATTTCTCAGATGGCTCCCTTGGTGCATCAAGTAGAGCTTTCGCATATGTTTCCTGAACAGGTAGGTCTATCTCATAACCCATCTCAGTAACCCAAATTATTCTAGGGCTTACTGCTTCCATCCAAGTTTCATCTCGCTTAATGACAAAATAGATTTGCTTGTCATACTTATCAATTATGCTTTGTGGTAGTCTCTCTCTTGCTCTCATCTTAGTTTGAAATGATTTGAAGTAATCTGCAATGTTCTTATCACAGTCAGTGCCCATACCGGTGAAAGCTTCATGTATCTATTTTTCTACTAGGATGTCATAACCAAAATCTTTATGACCTATGCCAGGTATCTCTTTGGTAAAGTATAGCATTAGGCATACTAGTAGGTTTCCAAAATGGAAAGTGCCTTTATTGTCTCCCTTAATCTTCTTTAAGTTATCAATTAGTTCATCTTTAAGCCATTCACACACATCAATCTTAGCAATATTGTTCACCATCTCATATGCATTGTGAATACAAAGGCTAGAAATATAATTTAGTCTATTTGCATGAGTTGCTTTGTATCCTAGTACCATACTTACATATTTCACATTCATATCCTTAACATCATTCACTCTAAGTGATCTGTTATCAGATGTGGCTCCGGTTAACTCCATAACTCCCTTGTTAGGTATTTTCTTGGTTTTATCAGGTCTACTATGTTGGCAAATGCACACTCCAATGAGAAATTATGGGTGATTGAAGGTTTTGTCATTGATGGTAACCTTGCAATCATATGATATTGACAAGACAAATATACCAACACCCGCACCGACAGACTCTACACCGGCATACAAAACACTGATAGTGAAAGGAAGGATACCAACACCTTGGCCGACTTCAATTTTGTTTAAAATGTATTTTGTAATTAATTATAAAATCATTGTATGCCGACATGGCGAGTTGTAACATGACTCATATATGTATGAGATCATTGTAGATGATTTTGAAATAAGGTGATAGGCAAAATCATGCAGACCTAATATGTAAATTATTGGTCAAGGGTTTATGTATGTAGTAGAGCTTAAACCGGTACTGGATCTGGCATAGCAGATGCTAATCTGAAGCAGTACACAACTTTGGATTAAGATAATCTATTTTTGTAAATCAATGTGACTTCTTTTGTAATTGAGTAGTGAGCTCTAGGCACTTGGCCTTCCTGCATGTGCAAGCCCCTATTGTAAGAGTAATATTCCCTTATTGGCCAGTAAGTGAATATTGTGGGTCACAAATCCCACCGAGGTTTTTCCCAGACTAGGTTTCCTCATTAAAATACTATGTTATGGTGTGCTTCTCATGTGGTTGTTGTTATTCTTGTTTACTGCATTATTTTTGGTTTACCAGTACATAGTTTTAATATGTTTATCATGTTTTAAGTCAAGTAAATTTATATACCGGTTAGATACTGATTCAACCCCCCCCCCCCCCCCTCTCAGCATCTTTGGGATTCCTAACAATTGGTATCAAAGCTTGGTCCTCTATTTTCAAAAGCCTAACATCTTGAGGAAGATCTTGTCACCGGTAGAGATGGAAAACTTGAGAAAAAAATTGGAAACAACGCTTACAAACTATGATGCAAAAAAGGTGAAGAATATCAAACTTGAAGATGATCTAAAGGCTGCTCTAGATATTATTCAAGCACTTCAAGAAAATTTTACTATTGCAAGGAACAAGAGAAGAGAAATTTGTGAAAAAATGTAGAATGAGGAAAATGAAAAGGAAACTCTTAATGATCTTGTAAACAAGCTAAGACAAGAAATCAGTACAACAAAGGGTGAGATGCAGGATATGACTATGAGATTTTATAAAAAAATTGAAGATAGAAAGAATAATGAAGAAGACTTGGTTAGAAGACTAAATGATGCTAGAAATGAAAACACAAGACTCAGTCATGAAAATGATATGTTGAAGATATATCTAATGCACACACAAAATGATAGAACTGAACTCATGAGACAGAAAGGAATCTTGGAGAACGAACTGACTACTGCAAATCATCACAAGGAGAAATTCAAGAAAAGTTCAGAAGAACTTGGTGACATGCTGAAGAATCAGAAACCTAATGGTGATACAAATGGCCTTAGCTTTGAAATTGGTGAAAGCTCAAGTACTGCAAACAATCATGATCATAACAAACTGGCAATACAACCTACTACTTACAAATTTAATGGAAAATGCTTTAGTTGTAACAAGTATGGTCATAGAGCAAATTAGTGTAGATCTAGAAATTATTAGAACACTAATACACCCACCAGTCAATGTTCCAAATGCAAAAAAGTTGGTCATAATTCAGAAAATTGTAGAATGAATGTGAGATGTTATGTTTGTGGACGATTTGGGCACTTATCTAATCAATGCAGAACATATACCGACATAGGATATGGGAAAGCTATTCAAAAGAACAATGTGACTTGTTATGCCTATAACAAGATGGACATATTGCTAAATTCTGTAGTAGCAAGTCCTCACCGGCAAATAACAAAGGTCCTAGTTTGAAAGGTAAAGAAAAAGTTGAAGAGATAAAGCAAGAATTCTCAAAACAATGGATCAGAAAGTCAGATCAGAATATTGATGGGAATACCCCTCCATCAGCAGAATAGAGTAACACTCCACCGGTAGGAGAATCTTTATCTAACTAAAGAAAATGATTTTGGGGGTTTAGCAACAAAATGAAAAACATGCTATTATTCCCTCAGTTGATGGTAAGAAGTTGAAATTACTTCTATGTCGGTAGATGAGTTAAGTTGTGACTTAACCGACAAGCATTAAATGTGGTAGTTGGCAAAAATAACTTTATAAAGCAATTTTTTTGGCTCCTTTTCATTCACTGAGCATTCAAATCATCGAGAGCGCGAAAAATTCCTGAGCAAAGGCATTCTAAGAAAAGAAGTGAAGCAATCCATCAAATCATCCATCCTTAAGGCAGATTGAGGTATTTATAGCTATGGCATCTTCATCCACTCCTGAATTTATTGCAAACCCTACTGTTGTTGAAGTTGTTAAGTGACCTAGACTCGTATTTCAGCTAGTTCCCAAAATCGCAAAGAAAGATGATAGCATAGGTGCATTTTCTCAAATCCCTAAAGGAGTAGTATATGCTGAAGACCCTAGGATGTATATACATTGTCATATTGAGGAATTAGGTGATGATGAGATTAAGAATGTGTTTAAAACTATGATTTGTGATAATCCAAAAATGTCAAACCTAAACATAAGATAGTAGAAACCCTAGGTTTCACTGAAATTCTTAGTATCTCAAATTTTTCCAAGGATATCATAAGGATTGTGTTAAGAAGAGTACATGGTGAATTTTTTTGGCTAGACTCTATTCATAAAATCACAAAAGAAGCAGTAAAAGCTGTAACAGGGTTACCCTCCACCACTAACAGATCGAACAAAACAAAGAAGGTCTCAAATGACATAGTGATAAACCTAAATGGTGCAACATTTTATAAGAGATCTCTAAGGGTAAATGATGTGAAAGATATAAATGTCAGATTTATCAGTATGATCTTAGGTTATAAGGCTACACATGCAAATAGGTTAAAATCAGTTTCTAGCCTATGTATCAAGAGTGCCTATGATATGGTCAATGATAATGCAAGGATAGATATACGCAAATGGCTTAAAGATGAGTTGATAGACAATTTTAGAAAGATCAAAAGAGATAAGAAAGGAACATTCAGATTTGGAAACTTACTTGTTTGTCTAATGTTGTACATGTTATCACTGTTTTAAAACTGGGTTCTTCTTTCCCATAATTGGCTGTGGTATTTTAAAAATTTTCGGATAGGGTGTAGTCCCAAGTGCTTCAGCTTTGTTCTAAACCTAGAGGGTTTAAGGGTTTTTTAAGTTTAGACCTTATCTTTTTGTGTTAAACCCTCTGGTTTCTATTTTGCCGTTACTTTATTTCACTTAGGTCATGGGTCGTGGGGTCGTAGGAAGTGTCCCCCCCTTTGTTATTTAACTAGGCAGTTACGTTGATTATTTGAAAAATCTTCGCCTTGTATTATTTCATTCTAAAGTGTCAGGCCCAATAAATGTCGATCAACTTGAGAAAGGATCCGACGGTTGGCATTATTTCGCAAGGGTAAAATGCTTCCCCTTTAAGGCCGCGAAATAGCGAGAATGAATGTCAGCCATCCATGTGTCATGACGGAGGAAGTAAAGGATGTAGCTGTCAAAGAAAGTGGGGCCCCCGTGGTTTTCTTCTAGCGTATTAAAAGGTGGCATGTGGCACGAGTCATTATAGTCAGCAGGTTAGGATTAAAGGTTCGAAGTGGGCCCCCGAGATGACCTGGCCGGGACAGCTCTTAACAATTTGTTGAGACCCTGTGGCCCCTTCCAACAAATGAGAAATTGACAGGTCAGCTCCGAAAATGACAAGGCGCCAGGTGTCCATTGCGTGTTTGTGGGCCCACCATCTCTGAGAGCCTTTAAAAGTGTTAAAAGCTAAGCAACTTGAAACATGATCTAAGGGCTCGTGCTATTTCGTAAGGGTGAGGTGCTCACTTCTTAAGGCCACGAAATAGCGAAAGTGAACAAGGACCGTCCACGTGTCTTGATGACACGCAGTCTAAAAGGAAATTGTGGGTCCTTATGGTTCCTGTTTGACAAATGAGAAATTGACAAGTCAGCTCTGAAAGTGACAAGGTGCCAGGTGTCCATGACGTGTCCGTGGGCCCACCATCTCTGAGAGCCTTCTCAAGGGGTTAAATGTCGATCGACTGTAGAAATGATCTGACAGTCGGTGCTATTTCGCAAGGGTAAGGTGCTCACCCTTTAAACCTGCGAAATAGAGAGAATGAATATTAGCAGTCCACATGTCTTGATGATGACGTAAGAGACAGACCTATTGAGATGAAAGTGGGACCCCCCATGGTTCTTCTTCTGGCAAGTGACAGAGCGACAAATCAGCACAGCAGGTGACTAGGTGCCAGGTGTTAGTGACGACTCAGCGGGCCCACCATTCCTAAGGACCTCTTCGAAGGATTAAAAGGTGATCAACTTGAAGGATGATCCAACGGCCCATGCTATTTCGCAAGGGTGAAGTTCTCACTTCTTAAGGCTGTGAAATAGTGAGAGTGAACGAGGGTCGTTCATGTGTCATGATGATGACATGGCAAAAAGGGAAAAATATGGGCCCACCACAGTATAAAGGGAGACATTCGGCCAGTATCAAAATAGAATGCGAAGGGATTTTCTAAGCCAATGGTTGGATGCCGCGTGGTATTATATAGCCAATAGAAAGACGGGACCCAGACTAAAGACAAAGCTATCAAAAATGAAATTAACAGTGAGACACTTGCAGGAAGGTTGCGACCCGTTGGAGCTAAAATATAAATTCTCGTATGAATTTGATTTTGAAGGGACGGCCGAAGCATGCAGAATCAATGTTATAGTTAAGGCTCAGAGTACAAGCATTTGATTTCCTAACAGCCAAGTAAGGATATCTTTTAAAAGGATTTTTGCAGAAGAAGTAGATGTAGAGTTATCCTTTTCCGAAAACAGAGCAAGTGGTTCAATTGCAGAGCAATTTCCTTCAAGCAAGCATCAGGTTCTTTCATGTTTTGAAGCAATTTTTGTGTGGCTTTTAGATAAAATCATTCTCGTATTGCAGGATTGTTTAAGAGTGTATTCATTTTCTTGCATCTTCCAAATGGCTCCTAAAAGGGAATTTTCTGGCAAGGTTGATTATTTAGAAAGAAGTGTATGTGATGACTTTTTAGAATAGTTGACGTTGTCAACTAACCAGGCATCGAAGACCAAAGAATTAGTGCCCAGGGCTCCCCATTTGAAGATAGGATAAGGATTATACGACAAAGGTAATTGGTTGAGAGACCCACAGGTTGGATTGTCCGGGTTGGGGCTGTTTAGAGTCGGATTTGGGATGAGGAATTCTCCTGCTCCTCAAAATAGCATTTGGGAACTAGATGTTGGGAAGTTGGTAGTCCTAGGGGTGTTCATGGATATAGACTTGTTAACCCAAATGGCATTGAATTATGACTCAGTCACAAGATGCATCCGGGATGTTAATGGGAAAACCCTTGTGGAAATCAATGCAGAGGAATTAAGAACAACGTTTGGGCTCAGTGAGTTCACAAACTTCCTGGAATCCATAAATTTCACACAATTAGCCCAAGTGTACAGTGCACAGAGGAGTCATCTTAGGAATGGGCCTCTTAAAGAACTTTTCCTAAAAATAGGAGGGTTAGTAGTTGTAGGGCCCAACACACAAGAGCCCTTTTCATTGAGTATGTTTACCTTAAGGGCTAAAGGAATGTATTGGGCACTTTGCCAAGTTCTAGGAGAGGATGCTGAATCAAATATGCCAAACCATTACTTGTTAATGATTGTTCAAATTTTGAATCCTTCTCTTGCTATTACATTTGATTATGTTTCTTATATTACCGATGCAATCCATGGAGGGTTGATAGGAATTAAAAATGGGAAGGTGGATAGGCCATTCGGATGGTACTCACTCTTGAAGCACCTTTTTCTCTTCAAAGGTGGTGATTATTTTGCCAGTGGAATGGACCTAGTAAAAGAGAAGGAAGGAGAGAAGATGTCAGTACAACTATGGAGCACTGTGTTGTCATGGGACAGAGAGGATGCTAGTTTTCTAAAGTTTGATAAATATTTTGCATCCAAAATAAGGACTCTCCTTTGCTCTGACAACCCAAGAGTCCCCAAGGTTCTTCTGGAATTCTTAAGGCCAAAAGAATTCACAGAGAACATCAAGATAGTTCATAACTGGGGTGATATGTACTTATATCCAGTCTGCACAGTTTTCAGAGTTTTTGGTTTCAGAGGCACCCCATTTTTGTTACCCTACCGGGTCCCTCTCAAAGTGGGAATAGCTAAGATTCTTAGACAAATTGGCGGTCTACAAGAGGCAGAGCTAACAGGCAGAGGTAAAGGGACTATTTTCCCTGCAGCTACAATAGCCCACCAATTTGTAATTACAAAGGGAGGCTGGAATTGTTTTGAGGATTTCCTCAAACTCTACCATTTATACACTGCAGTGTCCAGATGTGCTGATCCAGAGGACTTCTACAATGGTGTGTTTCGGAAGAAGGTAGCATGCAGAGGTAGGCCTCATGAATTCCACTTTCCTGAAGACCTCATCAAGAATGAATTTGATTTAGATGAACAGGAGTTGAGGAAAGAAAAATGGGTGGCTTATAAGAAAGCCTTGGATTTTGTGCATCAATTTGATGCTAGCTATGACCCATTGTCTAGCTTCTTCCCATTGGAAGAAAAAATAAATTTTTTGATTATTTGCTTTGAGGATGTGATGCAAACACTAAAGGAGAAGAGGGAAGCTGTAATTAAGAATAACCCTGAAAAGGCAAGAATGATTTTAGGCAAGTCAGCTTCCACTAAAGCAATCCCTCCTGGTGACTACACTCTGCATAAGAAATTAGGTTACAGTGTGTTGGTGCCTATAATAGGGGAGCCCTCTTCATCCAAAGGAAAGAGGAAGGTACAAGATGTCATTGACATCCAGGATAGCCCAAAGAAGTAGAGGGTGGGGAAGGAAGTGCAATCAGATACACCCTTGTATTCCCCATCCCAATCCCCTATTCACATAGGAGATGAACAAGCAGCAACTGAATACCTCTCGCAATTGGGCAGCTTGAGAGAGATTGCATACACTTATGATGAAGTGGAAGAAGGGATGCCAGAAGAGCCCACTGAAGCACAAATGGACATCACTTCTACTGAACTTATAGGCTAGGAGTGGGATCTTGAGATAAAAAAGGCCACTAGTGCCTTTTTAGCTGATGATAACTTTGTCACATCTGAAGCATTCATGCAATTTGTCTGGAAACAGCATATAGATAAATATAATGCTAGATGTGAAACAAGAAAGGCAGAGCAGCCCAAAAAAGATCCAGCCTCAGTGGAGGAAGAAATAAAATAGGAGATGATCGAAGAATTCAAAACCATCACTCTTGAATAGGGGAGGGATCTAGTAGCACAAGCTGGAGTACTCATTTTACCAGAATGGAATATTGTTGATGCTCTGGTGCTAGATGCAATAAGAAAAGAGACTAAACCCATGGAAGGGGTTACATTCAGTAAGGACAATGTTGCACTAGTCATGTGGTCCCTCAAAAGAAATGAGGACAGGAAAGGTAAAGACACCTCAGGGACCAGTCACCTTGGTGGATTGATGATTAAAAGAGTAGAGAGCATAGGGGTAGTAGAGGCTGCTAGCACTGTGTTAGAGACTGCCAAATTCAGTGTTGCAATGGCTGAAAAGGAAGCCAAAGAAAAAGAGGCCCTCAAGATTAAATTGGAAACAGTTTTGAAGGCTTATGACAGTGCCAACCAGGAGATAAGAGGCAAAGATAGCAACATTGCCAAATTGCAGAGCCAGCTGGTGGGACAACACCAACAAGGTGAGTCTTCAACATTGATGATCGCCTCTTCTCCTGCAAGACCTCCACCCACTAGCCCCATTATTGAGCTCCCACCATCTCCTGCACCTTCCAGCTCCCAAATGATTGAGATAACTCCCCAAGAATTGGAGAACTTAAAGCAAGCTCAGGCCTTTTATGCGGGGAAGTATGAGGAGAAAATAAAAGCCACAATCTCCAGTTTTGTAGACACTATAAATGCCTCACTGCTTCACAATAGTGTAGGAAAGGTCATGGAGATATGGAATGAATTAAGGAGAGATAAGGCCATTTTGACACCCATTTTTGACAGATGGAGGCCTAGGGAGCAAGATTTAGAGTTCATGTGTGTTTCCTGGGATGAAGCAAGGGCCAATCCCATTATAAAATCTACCTCTGATGTTGCTAAAGTTTTAATGCAATTGGCTGCAGGTGTAGACAATGTGGATAGGAAGGTCAATCTATGCAAGAAGGAATACACTGATTAGGTTTTTGAGTTGCTCCCAGGAATTTTTGCCAATCCAGATCAGCTGAAAGATAAGCAAATATGGCTCAATGAGATAGAAGCCAAGTTGTCAGCAAGGGTCAAGGGAATCATTGATCTAGATGATACCTCTTTCTTTGTTATAACCATACAGGAAATAGAAAGAATTAAATCACATTATAGTTTTCTTAACTCAGAAGTCAACAAACTAAGAAATTCTTGGAAAAGGTTGACTAAAGTTAAAAATGATGTGATTAGTTTTTCATGGCCGACAGAAGAGACATATAATGAGTGGGGAGTTAAATATTCCACCCATGATCTGGAGCAATTGGAGAGTATCCCTGAAGAGCCAGAAGAGGTTGCAATCGAACAACCTGTTGAACAGACTGCAGAGGCTGAAAAGAGCACATAACTGCTTTACGCAAAAATTGTAACCACATCAATTTTGGAAATAATTGTAACAAACTCTCATCGAGAAGTTCGAAGCTTTGTGCATCCATATTGTTATAAATGGATACCAAGACTAGAGGGGAGGGGATCACAAAATTTTGTAAGAAAACTCTGCAGAAATGTTATCTGAGCTTTTCCAAAGTTTAATGGAGAATCAAAATTTTTGTAAAATTTCTTCAAATGAATATCAATATACAGGCCGTCAGTTTTGAGTAAAACTCTTTGTCGTCTTCAAGTTTGTCCACAAGTTTATTTACTGTTTTCATTCTGAACAATCCAGGATTTTTCTGTTTGATTGAAATTGCAAGGCAATCTCAATATAGGTGTTTTTAGCTTTTCTCTTTAGGAGGGAAATTAAATATGCAGGATCACTCTTACCAGTAAATTCTTTGGGAGAAACTTTGAATTTTGAGGACCATAGTTTAGTTTGAAGTGATTAAATTCTTGTAAGTGTTAGGCATATGCAAGGATTAGTAGAAACCAAGCTGATGGGAAGCATAAAGATATCTTGTTTCAGGAGTTTTATTTGAGTTTAGGTGACTCTGTAACCTTGGATAAAGCACTGGTATTAATCGAAGCTGTTTATTGCATGCTTTGTTGATCAAATATGCTGAAGTTAAGTATCATTTCATTCTTTGTTTTCAGTTGATTTCAAGGTGAATAAATCCATTGGTTTTCTAGACTGGTTTGCTGTGGCTTTATTGTTTAAAAGTGTGAAGTTACTTCATAAAGGTATACCCGCCTGGGCTCCAAGGAAGCCCAAAGTGTAGAAGGTTTAATCAAACCTTGTCATATGTTGTCTTTGAGATTTCCTTATCTTTCGATGTCTCTTCTGCACCCAGTTTGAATCATAATACTCTAAAGACATTGAAGGGAATCAGATTTTGAGAACAACAAAAGTGGCGACTCTGCTGGGGACCAGTTATAACAAAGATATAGATGCAGATCTGCACTGAGATTTATGGAGAGTATTGTTGTGTTTGTGAGTAAGACTGCTTGTTTTTGTCTTTTCCCATAGTTTTGTTCGTGGCGACTCTGTTACTTTTGAACTAGTCCTTGTGAGATATAAATCTTCTAAAAGAAAGACAAGCAAGATGCAAGGAAATAAGAACACGAGATCATTCATGAGGAAACATCCTCGTGAAACCCTGCAAGAAGGTCTACCAGAACACTCATGAAGAGGCCATAAGAGATCTGTGATGCATGAGCCATCAAATGCTGCGTGGGTGCAGAAAAACAACAATACTAGTAAGATGCCCGATCGACCTGTTTATGCAAAGTCAAATTCATCTTCTAGAGATTCAGAGCATGATATTTTAGGTTTCCATTCAGGATTGTTCGGAAATATTGATGATGTACCTATTTTAAGTCGAGACCTATCTCATGTTAGTGTTTCTGCAAAAGATAGAACTAGTTCAAATGCAATTAGGCACTCTGTTTCTAGGACAATAGATGGGAACATTAGTCCGATTGACATAGATCAAATTAATGTGTCAGACTCTGAAGAAAATTATCCTGATGAGGATAAAATGTCTCAAGAGATTGAAGAGTTAAATAAAAGAGTTCATCATTTAATATCCCTAAGAGCCCAAAAGGAGGCAAACAAGGAAAAGGAAGTTAAAGCCAAAATAATGGAGAGAGATAGGCTTCTTAAACAGATAGTTGATCTTGAAGTGCTTGCTAAGGAAAAGGAAAAAGGTGATGAGGAAGGCCCAGTGATTAGGGAGATCTTAATCCCTAAGATTAGACCAGCTTCTAAGTCCGTAGCCCAGCCAAGTAAGGAAGTATCTAATGACTCCCAGCTTCCTAAAGTTAATTTAGACAAAGGGAAACAGATATGGGTAGATGATGAAGTAGAGTCTAAAATTGCAGAAGGGATTTCTCATAGGATCCTAGCACATGAGAGAGAGATGGAAAGGATGAGAAAGGAAAAGGAAGATCTCCAAATGGAATTGGAAAAGGCTGAGTTAGAAGCAGCAAATCAGGAAGTTAAAAGAAAGATTAACTACTTAAAAGCTCCCTCTATTACATTCCCATCAGAAGATCTTAGCAAGCCTAATCCCCAACACATCTCTTTTCCTCAAGTCAATACTCAACCTGCAGTACATACTAACATTGCCTCAGCAAGCCAGATACCTTCAAATAAATAGTACACCCAAACATCTCAATCCCTAGTCCAAAAAGCTAAAATGATCATGGGAAATAATAATACTGTTTCCCCTTTTCAAAGAAGGCCAATTAATCTAGAACAATATAGGTAATTGTTTTTTGATGGAATCCCAGGGTATCCAAGTCATGTTCCCACTGAGCTAAGAGATAAACTCCATAATTTCACTGGGAACAATGCAGTCAGTGCTGAGGAACATTTGAAATCTTTTGGGGATCTGATAAATGACTATGAGATAGCAGATGAAGATGTCATTATGAAACTTTTTGTGCAATCCCTGGTTGATGATGCAAGAGATTGGTACAGAGGTCTCCCAGTAGCTAGCATAGGTTCATGGGATGAGTTCAAAAATTGCTTTCAAGAATAGTATGGTGATAAGACTAATGTGAGTTTCATGCTAAATGAGTTCAATAACATGAGAAAATCTGAAAATGAAATAGTCATTGATTTCAATGCTAGGTTCCAAAAAGCTATGCATAGATTGTATCAGGTAATGAGACTAGATGACAATATGTGCTTTAATACATATTATAATGCATTTGATTCCAAGATGGCTTATATCTTGAGAGATAAGAATCCTCATAACCTGAGGGATGCTTTTAGAATTGCCATAAATGTAGAAAGTAATAGAAAGGCATCTAAAAAATTAGGAAGAAGGACAGATGGAAGATTGTGGCATGAAACCAAATAGCAACCTAACAAAGTTGCTAAAGAGGAGGATAAAATAGAAAAACTGGTTACTGCTATGAAAGATTTGACTGCTAAGATCAACAAAAATGATAAGCCCCATTATAACTGGCAAGATAGACCTCCTAGATTACATGATATGCCATACAATACAAATTGGAAGGATGGTAAGCCCCAAGTTGAGAAGCCTAAAATCGACCAAAGTCAAGATACACCAGATCCTTTAAAAGGAAAAACTGTTAATAATGTAGAAAACACTCCTTGGTGTATTGCTTGTGATGGACCACATTCTCCCCATCAGTGTGCAGTGGCTCAAGCTCTGGAAGAATCCATGAGACCAAAAGCAGAGCCTGACATTAATATGTTTGAAGCTATCATAGAAAGTGATGAGGAATCTGTGCAAAGTGAATATAATGATTTGCTAGATAATGAAAGGTTAGTGCCAGGACAGTTAGCCTTAGGTTGGCATCCTACATTGAATGTGGTAACAATTGAAGATGAAGAAGTTTATCTTAGGAGGCCTAGTGAAGAAGAAGTTAAAAATCTCACTAAGGCTGCAATCGCCAAAGCAAAACATAACTACAATTTGAGAAACACCAAGAGAGACACTGATCAAGGTGAACCAGGTTCTATGTTTGTAAAAGAAGTCACAAAGAAAGGGGCATCAAGTAGTGCTACTGCTATTCTTAAAGCTAGTCAAGAAAAAGAGGAACAAGTTAAAGATTTACCTAAAAGCATAGATGCCAAAAATGCTGGTGATGTACAAAAGGCAGAAATAGTGAAAAGGGCCAGTCAACTCAAAGCAGAAAAGGTTAAGGTTAATACTGAAAAATGCAATAATTCTACTTTTGATATGGCCCAAGCTTTAACTCAAATGAAAGTCACTGTCCCATTAATAGAACTACTAAAGATTAAAGAACACAAGGATGCAGCCTTGTCTCTATTTTCTGGTATATCTGATGGTGACTCAGTATTAC
Source organism: Cryptomeria japonica (assembly GCF_030272615.1). NCBI lineage: Eukaryota > Viridiplantae > Streptophyta > Pinopsida > Cupressales > Cupressaceae > Cryptomeria > Cryptomeria japonica. Next base: position 706,192,498 of record NC_081411.1, on the reverse strand, counting down.
CCACTGGTTCGGATAGAGTTGGAAAGGATCAAGAGTTCCAAACCCCAGAGGTATATGTTGGAACCACTATCACTCAAGAGCCTTCTCAGGTGGATCCCTTCTATGTTACTCTGCTAGTCAATAACTAGTTAATTAAAAACTACATGATAGATTCAGGAGCAGCTGCTAATGTAATGCCCTATGGTGTTATGAAAGAATTAGGATTGTCAGTAACCACTGTGTATGGGAAATGTTATGCCATGGATAACAGAGAAGTGCCTGTGATAGGTACAATGAAGGATGTAGAAGTAAAAATAGCTGCCTTTCCTGAAGCTACTTATAAAATGGATGTTATTGTCACTGATACTAAACCCCACTATGGCATGTTACTTTCTAGGCAGTGGGCAGCAGTAGTGGGGGGAAATGTTCAACTGGACCTGTCTTATGCTACTATTGTTGTTGGTGGCAATCAGGTCAAACTATACAGGGAGCCACGAGCTCCTAAGGTAATTGAAAATGTGGACCCTAGTATGCTTAGTTGTATAATTGATGTGGATTTAGATAACTTCAGAATTCAGCCAATATCACCTCAATTGAAGAACATTGACCCAATTGTAGTTGAGCTACAAGCACAGCAGTATGGGTTGTGGCAGATGTATTTTGATGGAGCTTGCTCCAAAGAAGGATCTGGAGCAGGGGTTCTATTTGTATCCCCATCAGGTATAACTTTTAAATATTCATTTTTATTGGCATTCCAGTGCACAAATAATACTGCAGAGTATGAAGCCTTGTTATTAAGACTTGAGGTTGCAAAAAGGCATGGAATCCGATTATTGAAAGTGATGGGTGATTCAGAGCTGGTTGTCTCTCAAGTAAGATCTAAATATGCATCCAAGAATGATAAATTGAAGCAGTATAAGCATGCTGTCTGGGATGTTATTGAATATTTTGATGCCTTTTCTATCAATTGGATAGAGCGAACAAAAAATATTATGGAAGATTTCCTAGCTAATGTTGCTTTAAAAAATGATGATGCAACACTAACTGGTATTTCCACTGTGGAAATAAAAGCTAGGCCCGCTATCCCTGATAATGTATATAATTGGCAAGTTTTTGCTGATGATGAAGATATTCTTAGGTTCATCCAATGTGTTGATGATTATGATGGACAAAAAATTGATTGCAATGCATTGGTGGAAGTGGTGGATGACAAAGAGACAGTGTTTGGAAATGATGTTGTCCAGTTGGAAACTAACGAGATACCTAAAGGGTTGGTGGAGTTAGAAAGTATGTTTAGTTATAATGACAGTCATTTACACCATCAATCTACCACCAAGTTAGAAGAGTTGGAGGAGGTCAACCTGGGGACAAAATCATTCCCTAAGTTGGTATATATTGGAAAGAAGATATCCCCTCATGTTAGGACTAACCTTATCAATTTACTGAAAAGGTATAAGCATGTTTTTGCTTGGTCTTATGAAGACCTAAAGGCGTATAGACAAGATCTTTTCCAGCATGAAGTTCCTTTACTTCCAGATGCTAAGCCTTTTAGACAGAAACAGAGACCTATTAACCCCTTGTTAGAAACTAAAATGCAACAAGAGTTGACTAAATTGAGAGAAGGGGGGATTATCAAACCAATAAGACACTCTTCATGGGTTTCTAATCTGGTCCCAGTAAGAAAGAAAAATGGAGACATCAGATTATGTGTTGATTTTAGGAATCTTAATGTTGCTTCTTTAAAAGATAATTACTCATCCCCAAATATGGAAGCAATGCTACAAAGAGTGATAGGATGTGATCTTTTATCCATGATGGATGGTTTCTCAGGATACAATCAAGTGTTAGTAAAAGAGTCTGAACAGTTTGAAACAACTTTCATTACTCCATGGGGAATCTATGTATATGTAAGAATGCCATTTGGATTAAAAAATGCAGGAGCTACATTTCAGAGAGCTATGGATGTGGCTTTTAAGGAATTCATAAATATCATTATGGTGGTTTACCAAGATGATCTAACCTGTTTCTCAAAGAAAGCTGATGATCATTGTGGACATCTAGAGAAGGTGTTTGATAAAGATTTGGAATTTGGTGTATCATTGAATCCCAAGAAATGTCATTTTGGGGTCATCGAAGGAAAGTTGTTGGGCCACATAGTTTCTAAGGAAGGGATAAGAATAGATCCTGAAAGAATTGAAGAAATCAACAGAGTGCCTGAACCTAGAAATGTGAAAGGAATCCAGTCTTTTTTAGGCAAAGTGAATTTTGTCAGGAGGTTCATTGCAAACTTTGCTGAGATAGTGAAGCCTATTGTCAAGTTGCTCAAGAAGGACGCAAAGTTTCATTGGGATCAAGAAGCTTCAAAAGCTTTTAATGAGATTAAGAATACAATCCAAGAAGCACCAGTGTTGAAATCCCCGGATTATGGTAAGCCTTTTTCCCTGTTTTCTTTTGCTTCATATCACACAGTGGCTGCAGTATTACTACAAAAGGATAATGAAGGATATAAACATCCCATAGCTTTCTATAGTAAATCTTTGCAAGCGGCAAAATTAAAATATGAAACCATGGAGAAACAAGCTTATGCCCTGGTTAAAGCTGTTAAAGCTTTTAGGCCATATCTAGTGAATGCAAATGTCATTGCCTATGTTCCACATGCTGCAGTCAAAGATATTTTGTCTCAGTCTGAAGTTACTGGGAAGAGATGTAGATGGATCAATAGAATTCAAGAGTTCAATTTGAAAATAAAGACCACTAAATTGGTGAGAGGGTTAGGTTTGGCCAAGCTCATGACTGAGTCAAATCTCATGAGTGTAGAAGTACACAATGTTGAGGTTAAAGATACCTTGGTTACTAGTATTGAGAGACAACCATGGTACACAGAGATAATCCAAGTATTGAAAGGTAACATATTGCTAGAAGAAATGACACACAACTAAAAGAGAACTTTAAAGCTCAAGTTTCAAAAGTATGTGCTCATCCAAGGTGATCTTTTCTGGAGAAAAAGAGATGGAGAATTGCTAATGTGTCTGGATGATTTCCAAGCTAAATAGGTGTTGATTGAAATGCATGATGGAGTATGTGGAGGTCACTATTCTGCTAAGACTATTGCTGGTAAGATAATATGGGCTGGGTATTATTGGCCTACCTTATTTAAAGATACCCATGCATATGTTCAAAGATGTGATCCATGTCAAAGATTTTCCTCTAAGCTCAAGTATGAAGGAGCCTTACCCCTAAATCCAGTCTCTGTAGAAGCTCCTTTTGTCCAATGGGGCATTGATTTTATTGGAGAAATTGCTGAGAAGTTAGGAAGAGGTCATGGATGGATTATAGTGGCCACAGATTATTTTACCAAGTGGATAGAAGCTATTCCTACACGAAGAGCTACTAGTAAAATTGTCATTGATTTCCTGATGGATAATATTGTGACTAGATTTGGAACACCTGCAAAATTGGTAATGGACAATGCTATGTGTTTTAGATCAGAAGAATTTGTAGGTTTTTACAATAGTTTTGGAATACTCATGTCATACTCATCACCTTATCACCCTCAGGGGAATGGACAAGCAGAATCCAGCAACAAGATCTTGTTAAATATCATCAAGAAAATTTTAGAAGAAAACAAGAGGTCTTGGGATCAAAAGTTGAAGTTAGCTCTGTGGGCTGATAGAATAACAGTTAAAAAATCCATTGGAATGTCACCTTTTGAGTTGGTTTATGGTACCCAAGCCAGAATACCAATAAACAACTTTCTTCCAGTGTATAAGTTTTTGCAGGAAGAGAACACGGAAATATCTGAACCAATGGAGAATAGAATGATCCAAATTGTAGAAATGGAGGAGCTTAGGACTTTCACCCATAAGAAAAATCAAAAGCTCCAGTTACAGTCAAAATATCCTTTTGATAAAAGGACATCATTTGGAAGTTTCAAATTGATGACATGGTTCTTTAGTGGAATGCGAAAGGGTAGGATAAAGGAAAGCATAAAAAATTTGAATCACTCTGGATTGGCCCTTTTATAGTTTGTGACCTGAATGGTAAGGATTCATATTTTTTGAAGAATATGAATGATAAAATGCAGGAATTTCCAGTGCATGGACAATTCTTGAAGCATTATTTCTCTTAATGTCCATGCACGGTAGGTCCTTTGTTTGTACATATTTTGTTTTCTTTCCTGCTTTCCTGGTTTTGGTCTGTGTTTTGGTCTATTTCTCCAGAGTTTCTGAGTTTTCTTGTGTTGATCTCGCAATCAATCAGCCCCAGTCAAAGCTGCTGTTATCACTGTTTTAAAACTGGGTTCTTCTTTCCCATAATTGGTTGTGGTATTTTAAAAATTTTCGGATAGGGTGTAGTCCCAAGTGCTTCAGCTTTGTTCTAAACCTGGAGGGTTTAAGGGTTTTTTAAGTTTAGACCTTATCTTTTTGTGTTAAACCCTCTGGTTTCTATTTTGCCGTTACTTTATTTCACTTAGGTCATGGGTCATGGGGTCGTAGGAAGTGTCCCCCCTTTGTTATTTACCTAGGTGGTTACATTGATTATTTGAAAAATCTTCGCCTTGTATTATTTCATTCTAAAGTGTCGGGCCCAGTAAACACCAATCAACTTGAGAAAGGATCCGACGGTTGGCGCTATTTTGCAAGGGTAAAATGCTTCCCCTTTAAGGCCGTGAAATAGCGAGAATGAATGTCAGTCGTCCATGTGTCATGACGGAGGAAGTAAAGGATGTAGCTATCAAAGAAAGTGGGGCCCCCGTGGTTTTCTTCTGGCGTATTAAAGGTGGCATGTGGCACGAGTCATTACAGTCAGCAGGTTAGGATTAAAGGTTCGAAGTGGGCCCCCCAAATGACCTAGCCGGGACAACTCTTAACAATTTGTTGAGACCCCCTGGCCCCTTCCAGCAAATGAGAAATTGACAGGTCAGCTCCAAAAATGACAAGGCGCCAGGTGTCCATTGCGTGTCCGTGGGCCCACCATCTCTGAGAGCCTTTAAAAGTGTTAAAAGCTGAGCAACTTGAAACATGATCTAACGGCCCGCGCTATTTTGCAAGGGTGAGGTGCTCACTTCTTAAGGCCGCGAAATAGCGAAAATGAACAAGGACCGTCCACGTGTCTTGATGACACGCGGTCTAAAAGGAAATTATGGGTCCTTATGGTTCCTGCTTGACAAATGAGAAATTGACAAGTCAGCTACGAAAGTGACAAGACGCCAGGTGTCCATGACGTGTCCGTGGGCCCACCATCTCTGAGAGCCTTCTCAAGGGGTTAAATGTCGATCGACTGTAGAGATGATCTGACGGTCGGCACTATTTCGCAAGGGTAAGGTGCTCACCCTTTAAACCCGCGAAATAGCGAGAATGAATATCAGCTGTCCACGTGTCTTGATGATGACATAAGAGATAGACCTGTTGAGATGAAAGTGGGACCCCCCATGGTTCTTCTTCTGGCAAGTGACAGAGCGACAAATCAGCACAGTAGGTAACTAGGTGCCAGGTGTTAGTGATGACTCAGCGGGCCCACCATTCCTGAGGACCTCTTCGAAGGATTAAAAGGTGATCAACTTGAAGGATGATCCAACGGCCCGCGCTATTTCGCAAGGGTGAAGTTCTCACTTCTTAAGGCCATGAAATAGCGAGAGTTAACGAAGGCCGTCCACGTGTCATGATGATGACATGGCAAAAAGGGAAAAATATGGGCCCGCCACAGTATAATGGGAGACATTCGGCCAGTATCAAAATAGAATGCGAAGGGATTTTCTAAGCCAATGGTTGGATGCCGCGTGGTATTATATAGCCAATAGAAAGACGGGACCCAGACTAAAGACAAAGCCGTCAAAAATGAAATTAACAGTGAGACACTTGCAAGAAGGCTGCGACCCGTTGGAGCTAAAATATGAATTCTCATATGAATTTGATTTTGAAGGGACGGCCGAAGCATGCGGAATCAATGTTATAGTTAAGGCTCAGAGTACAATCATTTGATTTTCTAACAACCAAGTAAGGATAGCTTTTAAAAGGATTTTTGTAGAAGAAGCAGACGTAGAGTTATCCTTTTCTGAAAACAGAGCAAGCGGTTCAGTTGCAGAGCAATTTCCTTCAAGCAAGCATCAGGTTCTTTCATGTTTTGAAGCAATTTTTGTGTGGCTTTTAGATAAAATCATTCTCGTATTGCAGGATTGTTTAAGAGTGTATTCATTTTCTTGCATCTTCCAAATGGCTCCTAAAAGGGAATTTTCTGGCAAGGTTGATTATTTAGAAAGAAGTGTATGTGATGACTTTTTAGAACAGTTGACATTGTCAGCTAACCAGGCATCGAAGGCCAAAGAATTAGTGCCCAGGGCTCCCTGTTTGAAGATAGGAGAAGGATTATACGACAAAGGTAATTGGTTGAGAGACCCACAGGTTGGATTGTCCGGGTTGGGGCTATTTAGAGTCGGATTTGGGATGAGGAATTCTCTTGCTCCTCAAAATAGCATTTGGGAACTAGATGTCGGGAAGTTGGTAGTCCCAGGGGTGTTCATGGATACAGACTTGTTAACCCAAATGGCAGTCATAGATTTTGTGCATCAATTTGATGCTAGCTATGACCCATTCTCTAGCTTCTTCCCATTGGAAGAAAAAAATAAAATTTTTGATTGTTTGCTTTGAGGATGTGATGCAAACACTAAAGGAGAAGAGGGAAGCTGTAATTAAGAATAACCCTGAAAAGGCAAGAATGATTTTAGGCAAGTCAGCTTCCACTAAAGCAATCCCTCCTAGTGACTACACTCTGCATAAGAAATCAGGTTACAGTGTGTTGGTGCCTATAACAGGGGAGCCCTCTTCATCCAAAGGAAAGATGAAGGTATAAGATGTCATTGACATCCAGGACAAACCAAAGAAGCAGAGGGTGGGGAAGGAAGTGCAATCAGATACACCCTTGTATTCCCCATCCCAATCCCCTATTCACATAGGAGATGAACAAGCAACAACTGAATATCTCTCGCAATTAGGCAGCTTGGGAGAGATTGCATACACTTATGATGAAGTGGAAGAAGGGATGCCAGAAGAGCCCACTGAAGCACAAATGGACATCACTTCTACTGAACTTAAAGGCCAGGAGTGAGATCTTGAGATAAAAAAGGCCACTAGTGCCCTTTTAGCTGATGATAACTTTGTCACATCTGAAGCATTCATGCAATTTGTCTGGAAACAGCATATAGATAAATATAATGCTAGATGTGAAACAAGAAAGGCAGAGCAGCCCAACAAAGATCCAGCCTCAGTGGAGGAAGAAATAAAACAGGAGATGATGGAAGAATTCAAAACCATCACTCCTGAATAGGGAAGGGATCTAGTAGCACAAGCTAGAGTGCTCATTTTACCAGAATGGAATATTGCTGATGCTCTGGTGCTAGATGCAGTAAGAAAACAGACTAAACCCATGGAAGGGGTTACATTAAGTAAGGACAATGCTGCACTAGTCATGTGGTCCCTCAAAAGAAATGAGGACAGGAAAGGTAAAGACACCTCAGGGACCAGTCACCTTGGTGGATTGATGATTAAAAGAGTAGAGAGCATAGGGGTAGTAGAGGCTGCTAGCACTGTGTTAGAGACTGCTAAATTCAGTGTTGCAATGGCTGAAAAGGAAGCCAAAGAAAAAGAGGCCCTCCAGATTAAATTGGAAATAGTTTTGAAGGCCTATGACAGTGCCGAGTAGGAGATAAGAGGCAAAGATAGCAACATTGCCAAATTGCAGAGCCAGCTGGTGGGACAACACCAACAACGTGAGTCTTCAACATTGATGATCGCCTCTTCTCCTACAAGACCTCCACCCACTTACCCCATTATTGAGCTCCTGCCATCTCTTGCGCCTTCCAGCTCCCAAATGATTGAGATAACTCCCCAAGAATTGGAGAACTTAAAGCAAGCTCAGGCCTTTTATGCGGGGAAGTATGAGGAGAAAATAAAAGCCACAATCTCCAGTTTTGTAGACACTATAAATGCCTCACTGCTTCACAATAGTGTAGGAAAGGTCATGGACATATGGAATGAATTAATGAGAGATAAGGCCATTTTGACACCCATTTTTGACAGATGGAGGCCTAGGGAGCAAGATTTAGAGTTCATGTTTTTTTCTTGTGATGAAGCAAGGGCCAATCCCATTATAAAATCTACCTTTGATGTTGCTAAAGTTTTAATGCAATTGGCTGCAGGTGTAGACAATGTGGATAGGAAGGTCAATCTATGCAAGAAGGAATACACTGATCAGGTTTTTGAGTTGCTCCCAGGAATTTTTGCCAATCCAGATCAGCTGAAAGATAAGCAAATATGGCTCAATGAGATAGAAGCCAAGTTGTCAGCAAGGGTCAAGGGAATCATTGATCTAGATGATACCTCTTTCTTTGTTATAACCATACAGGAAATAGAAAGAATTAAATCACATTATAGTTTTCTTAACTCAGAAGTCAACAAACTGAGAAATTCTTGGAAAAGGTTGACTAAAGTTAAAAATGATGTGATTAGTTTTTCATGGCCGATAGAAGAGACATATAATGAGTGGGGAGTTAAATATTCCACCCATAATCTGGAGCAGTTGGAGAGTATCCCTGAAGAGCCAGAAGAGGTTGCAACCGAACAACCTATTGAACAAACTGCAGAGGCTCAAAAGAGGACATAACTGCTTTACGCAAAAATTGTAACCACATCAATTTTGGAAATAATTGTAACAAACTCTCCTCGAGAAGTCCGAAGCTTTGTGCATCCATATTGTTATAAATGGATACCAAGACTAGAGGGGAGGGGATCACAAAATTTTGTAAGAAAACTCTGCAGAAATGTTATGTGAGCTTTTCCGAAGTTTAATGGAGAATCAGAATTTTTGTAAAATTTCTTCAAATGAATATCAATATACAGGCCGTCAGTTTTGAGTAAAACTCTGTGTCATCTTCAAGTTTGTCCACAAGTTTATTTATTGTTTTCATTCTGAACAATCTAGGATTTTTCTGTTTGATTGAAATTGCAAGGCAATCTCAGTATGGGTGTTTTTAGCTTTTCTCTTTAGGAGGGAAATTAAATATGCAGGATCACTCTTACCAGTAAATTCTTTGGGAGAAACTTTGAATTTTGAGGAACATAGTTTAGTTTGAAGTGATTAAATTCTTGTAAGTGTTAGGCATATGCAAGGATTAGTAGAAACCAAGCTGATGGGAAGCATAAAGATATCTTGTTTCAAGAGTTTTATTTGAGTTTAGGTGACTCTGTAACCTTGGATAAAGCACTGGTATTAATCGAAGTTGTTTATTGCATGCTTTGTTGATCAAATACGCTGAAGTTAAGTATCGTTTCATTCTTTGTTTTCAGTTGATTTCAAGGTGAATAAATCCACTGGTTTTCTAGACTGGTTTGCTGTGGGTTTATTGTTTAAAAGTGTGAGGTTACTTCACAAAGGTATACCTGCCTGGGCTCCAAGGAAGCCCAAAGTGTAGAAGGTTTAATCAAACCTTGTCATATGCTGTCTTTGAGATTTCCTTATCTCTCGATGTCTCTTCTGCACCCAGTTTGAATCATAATACTCTAAAGACATTGAAGGGAATCAGATTTTGAGAACAACAATACATAACCAAACAAGTACTCGGTATTGGTGCTAGAGGTTTTGGTTTTGACATTCCAGTAGGAAAACAACTGTTAGACTTACTAAAAAATATGGGAGAAAATAGGGAGAAAAACCTAAATGAGTATTTTCAAGCATTGAAGGCTCGAATGAAGACTAGAGTAAGACTGTCACAAGCTATTGTGGATAAGTATCAATAGGAAATCTATTTTGCGATCAAGAAAGCTAAAATTTAGATGGAAGCAGTTATCCCTCAAACTATTTGGGTAACTGAAATGGGCTATGAAACAGATGACAACATCATAGAAACATATGCAAAAGCCCTCCTTGAAGCTCCAAAGGAGCCAGAAGAGGAATTTTTTGGAAATGCTGAAACAATAGAAAGTGGAATTCAATCTAGAAAAAGGGTTAAGAAGGTTGAAGCAACTGTAAGGAAAGGAACCCGATAGGAAAAGGCAATCAAGGAAGATGTTCTGAGACAAACTAGTCTAAGTGAAAGTGAGTTGGAAGCACCTCAACTGAAAACTCATCTTTCACCAGTTGGAACTTATTCTGAAAGTGATATACCTGATGTATTTAAAAGGGTTGAAAGGAAAAGAAAACCCCCTCTCCTACACCTAAAAGGACAAGACAGAAGCAACAGGCAGTAAGGCCTCTAGTGAAGAAGATGACTCCTAAGAAGAAGGTGAAACAAACTATTGCTCCTATAGACAAACTTCTTAGTGAAATCACAGATGATGGTAAGCTAAAGAACATCAATAAAATATACAATAAACTAATAGCTGATGATAAGGAAAGTATAGAGAATAGTGTAATTTTACACTTAGATATATACAAGAAATTCTTAATGGAAATTGTTGATGAAATTTTGAATGACTTGTATAAGAGATTAGAAGCCAAAAGATTAGCTATTGTTGAATTGGATAAAAAGATTAAGATTGAAAAATTACTAGCAGTACATCTAGTTAACTCACCTAATGAGATAGACAAATTAATCAGTGAGGCTAACCGGACAGTATTTTCTATTGCTCATCGGCATATAGCATTAATGGTAGGAAGAGTAAAGGAAGTTTCTAAGGAAACTGCTGATGCATGGGATATTTTCTTTGTGGAGAAAGAAAAACATGAAGAATTACTTAGACCTAAGACTATCAAAGTATATCAAAAGGATAGAGATAAAGGGAAAGGTAAGATAGGTGGACCACCAAGCCTAAAAATAACTGACAATATATCCCCACCTCTATTAGATACTCCACTAGTAGACACTATTGAAATTCAACTGGCCACTAGGAGTATGGAGACTCTGGTAGAAGATACAAATCCTAAATTAGAAATTTTGTATATAGTAAATGTAGACACTCAGGAAGTTAACGTTGTGGTTGATAGAGAAACCATTGAGGATAAGGAGAAAGATGTGACTACTAAGTCACCGACTGCAGAGATTGAGACAAACACAAAAAAACTAGCACTCGCAAAGCAACCAACAGAGGATACCACTGAGAAAATGGTAGATACAATAGATAAACCATTTAAAGAACTGGCTAAGGAAATTTCAAAGGTATAGACAAAGATTACATCTAAGAAACCTTCTGAGACAGAGTTAGAGAAACCAAAACTGGTATAGGTTGAAGGATGGGTACAGACATAAATAGTGCCACTGGCCCAAACTAAAAATCATAAACCTTTGTTTGTAGAAATGCAAACATGGACAAACCTACCTGAGGTTGAATCAAGCAAGGTAATAACCACAATTGGTAGCATGGCTATTATAAAGACTGTTGGACAAATATCTGGTACAGGTATGGAAGAATTCAAACCTACTAATGTAACAGAGGTCCTGTTAGATTCAATAAAGAAGATCATGGAATGCAATGCACAAGCCTAAAAGGCTATTGATAATACAATACCAATTCTTAAATTGATAGCACCAAAGTGCAGTGTTGAGAATAAAGATTATTTAGGTCAACTAGACACATTGTCTAAGTTCATCACCAACAACCTATTGACTATTGATCAAATAAATGAGGATACATTTAATGAAAGAATGATAAAAGAAAAAGAGAAATTCTTTAAGGATATTGTAAATAAGAACAAGGAAGAAACGGACACCCTTTTACCAGAACTTGGAGAAATAATCTATGACTTCAAGAAACTATACAAGGACACTTGCAAAATGAATGTATTAACAGAGGATCCTGACAAGGAGATCAACAAAGCACAAGAGAAGATAAATAATATTGTTGACAATCTGATTGGAACATCAAATTCATTTTTGGAGTTAGAGAAGAAGATTGTAGAATAGAAAGAGAAAATCAAGAAACTAGAAAATGACACACAGGGAATAAAAGATAAGGCAAAGGACTTGAAATGTCGACTTAGTCCAAGACTAGAGTATCTTATTTCCTTGAGAAAAGAAATATCTAAAGCTCTGGTTCCTAGACTGAAGACACCAGAAGAGAAAATGCACATACTCACTGGTACAGTACAAAGAACACAAGAGGTAATAAAAGATAGCAAAACATTCAACAATGGCATAAATTTAGTTTTGACAGATATCTTTCAGATTGTAACCCACCAGTTACAAGAATCCAGGTAGGACTCCACTGACAGCGAATGACAACCTTTGTCATTGATGTCAAAGGGGGAGTAGTGGGATGAGAAAAATGGTTAGAAGAAAGGACATCATCTGCTCAGGGGGAGCATACATTTTTGAGCATACAATTTTGGTAAGACAATTTTGGCAAACTATTTTTGGGTATCATTTTAGACACTTTTGATTTTTCTCATGAGTGTTGCCATCAATGCCAAAGGGGGAGATTGTTGGCAAATGCACACTCCAATGAGAAATTGTAGGTGATTGAAGTTTTTGTCATTGATGGCAACCTTGCAATCATATGATACTGGCAAGACAAATATACCGGCACTAACACCGACAGACTCTATACCGACATATAGAACACCGACAATGAAAGGAAGGATACCAACACCTTGACCGACTTCAATTTTGTTTAAAATGTATTTTGTAATTAATTGTAAAATCATTGTAAGCCGACATGGAGAGTTGTAATATGACTCATATATGTATGAGATCATTGTAGATCATTTTGAAATAAGGTGATAGGCAAAATTATGCAGACCTAATATGCAAATTATTGGTTAAGGGTTTATGTATGTAGTAGAGCTTAAACCAGTACTGGATCTGGCATAGCAGATGCTAATTTGAAGTAGTACAAGACTTTGGATTAATATAATCCATTTTTGTAAGTCAGTGTGACTTCTTTTATAATTGAGCAGTGAGCTCTAGGCACTTGGCCTTCCTGCATGTGTAGGACCCTATTGTAAGAGTAATATTCCCTTATTGGCTAGAAAGTGAATATTATGGGTCACAAATCCCACCGAGGTTTTTCCCATACAAGGTTTCCTCGTTAAAATACTGTGTTATGGTGTTCTTCTCATGTGGTTGTTGTTATTCTTGTTTACTGCATTATATCTGGTTTACTGGTACACAGTTTTAATATGTTTTTCATGTTTTAAGTCAAGTAAATTTATATACCGGTTAGATACTGATTCACCCCCCCCCCTCTCAGTATCTTTGGGAATCCTAACATACTTCTGGTTGAAGGTAAACTAGTAACTGCCTTAATTGATTCCTTGGTTATTTTGCAAATTGAATCTAACCATATGAACTCTCCATGGACTTTGCTCAATACAAGTCTTATAACTTCCTTTGGAAATTTGAGAATGTTCAGAATATATACAAAACCTAAGTCTTCCACAATCTTATGTTCAGGTTTAATCACACCATTTCCATTGGTAATAACCTCATTAAATATTTTCTTCAAATCCTCAGTCCCTAGGTTTTCTATGTTGCAATGTATGTAGATTCTAGGGTCTTCAACAAATGCTACACCTTTTAGAATTTTTGAAATAGCTTTGATAAAATCATCCCACTTTCTAATCTTGGGGATAATCTTAAACATGAGTCTAGGGCATTTGATTTTTTCTACAATGATAGGTTTTGTAATAAACTCAGGAACAAAAGATGAGGTTGCCATTTCAAAAGATAAATACCTCTTAACCGAAAACCTGAATGCCTGAAAAATCACTTCACAGCTTCACCTTAGGATGCCCTTGCTCAGTTTTGCACTCTTTGATTGTTTGAATGCTCGGTGAGTTTGAAATGAGGGTTTTCTAGTGCTTTATAGCCAAAAAGGTTCTTTAAAACCGCATTAAATGCTCATCAATTAAGTGAAAACTTAACACACCTACTGATAAAGAAGAAATGTATCTTCTCACCATCAACTGAGGGTAGAATGCATGATTTTCAACTTGCTACAATACCCCCTAAGGATTATTCCTCAGTTAGATGAATAATCTCCTATCGGTGGAGGATTACTCTGTTCTACCAGTGCAGAAATAGTTTCATCAGCTTTTTGATCACTCTTCTTAATCCATTGTTTTGAAAATTCTTTCTTTATTTTGTGTACCTTTTCTTTGCCCTTCAAACTAGATCCTTTATTGTTCGACGGTGTATTCTTGCTTCTATATAATTTTATAATATGTCCAATCTTGTTACATGCATTATAAGTTACATTATTCCTTTGAATAGCCTTTCCATATCCTTAACCAGTTTGTGATCTGCATTGATTAGATAAATGCCCAAATATTCCACAAACATAGCATTTCACATTCATTCTGCAATTTTCTAAATTATGACCAACTTTGTTGCATTTGGAACATTGACCATTGGATGAGTTTGTATTCTAATTAATTCTAAATCTACATTGATTTGCTATGTGACCATATTTGTTGTAATTAAAACATTTCCCATTAAATTTATAAGCATTAGGCTGTCTTACCAGTTTGTTCTGATCTTTATTATTTGCAGTACCAGAACTTTCTCCAATTTCAAATCCAAGTCCATTTGTATCTCCATCAAGTTTCTATCTTTTAAGCATGTCATCAAGTTTTTCTGAACTTTTCTTGAATTTGTCTTTGTGTTCATTTGCAGTGCCCAACTAATTTTCCAGAAATCCAACTTGTCTCACAAGCTCATCTTTATCAGTTTGCATGTGAATCAGATATGTCTTTAGCATATCATTTTCATGACCAAGTCTCAGATTTTCATTTCCTGCATCAATAAGTTGCCTAGTCAAGTCTTCTTCATTCTTCTTCCTATCTTTAATATCCTTACATAACCTCATAGTCATATCTTGCATTTCATTCTTCATATTAGTGTTATCTTGTCTCAACTTATTTGCAATGTCTCTAAGAGTTTCCTTTTCATCATCATTATTCTACATTTTCTCATGAAGTTCCTTTCTCTTATTTTGTGCTATAACAAGGTTCTCCTGAAGTCCTTTAATGAATTCCTGTGTAATCCTCAAATCATCTTCAATTTTTCTACATCAAAATCTTCAAGAGCTCCTCCAACTGTTTTCTTAAGTTCTCCATTTGTACCAATGTCAGAATCTCCCTCAAGATATCAGTCTTTTGTAAATAGAGGACCAAGCTCTGATACCAATTGTTAGATTTAATGATAGTCCCAAAGACACTGAGAGGGGGGTGAATCAATGTCTAACTAGTTAGCAAAATATTTAAACTTATTTATAACTTTGTAACCCAAAGTAGTGTACCGGTAAATAATAATTAATGCAGTAAACACAAATAATAAAGACATCATAGAAACACACCATAACACAAGATATTTAATGAGGAAACTCGGTGTGGGAAAAACATCGGTGGGATTTGTGACCCATAATATTTACTCACTGGCCAATGAATAAATACTACTTATAATAAGGGCCTGCACATGCAAGGAGGCAAACAGCCTAGAGCTCACTGCTAAAAGAAGAGTCTCACTGACTACAAAATGGATAATTAAATCCAACACAATGTACTTCTCAAAACAACATCTCTAATGCTAGGTTCTGTATCAGTTTAAACTCAGATAGATACCTTATCCAAAGACCTTCGCTGCCACTAAATAATTATTTTCTATACATATCATATCATTCCTCTGTTATCAAAATGACCTATAAGATCTCATACATATATGAGTCTTTTTACAATATACCATGTCAGCTTACAAAAGATAATTATATTATAATAAATAAAAGTTCATCCCATGTCGGCTAGAGTGCCAGTATGCTTTGTTGCTGATGTAATCTGAATATCAGTGTAAGTACCTAACGGTGTTAGTGTCTACTGGTGTATAATATATGTGATACCGAGCATGTATAAATCTATTGCTAGTTGGTTTCTAGTTGGTTTCCATCAATGACAACATCAAATATTCTCATAAGAGTGTAGAATGCCAACAAATATGCCTTGTTAGGAGCAGACCTTGTTAGGAGTCACTCGATTAAGGGATTGCTATGATGAGCCCTATTAGGAGCTTTGCCTTGTTAGGAGAAACCTCGCAAGAGGATTTAAACTTAGATGTTGAGCTACCCTATTAGGAGATTTACAAATTAAGGCCTATCAGGACCTACCCGATTAAGGGATTTTGTTGTTGCAACTGTTAGGATAACAACAGTTAAATGATCTTCATATAACACTTCTTGTGTTTGATATGATCTGCTTCAATTCCTCAAAAACTTCAACAACAAATCAATACAAAGGTTTTTAGATTATCGCACAATCAAGCTTTCAATATTTGCCTTTGATCTCATACACATACACATATCTATCTCATAGCTCATCACATTTTTATAGACATCAACTTAGTCGACTAACAACCTTGGAACAATTTCCTAGGTTTAATGAATCTGGTGAATCTTGCAATACATTCTTTACTTATGTCGACCACCGACATAACAAATTAAAAATAAAACATAAACTGTATCAGTTTACCGATCTTAGTGACTTTATCACTACTGGTTAAGTGTTCTTCAAGATAGCCTGCTTTGTACATCAAATCATGATCATCCTATTGAATCTTCTAATGCGATTATGAATATAACACCAAATACTTGTCTCCATCACTCTTGTAAAACTGCATCATCCAACTCTTCATCAATCACATGTACCGATTGCATGAATGGAACTCTATTCATGTTTACTGGTTGAAGACCTATTTGTCGATTCACTGTTAAACTATCTTCTCTACCGGTTAAGCTTTATCGACTGGCCTAATAGACTTTGATGACTATCAAAACATAGTTTCCATCAATGACAACATAAAATAAGTCACTAATCAACTCTTTACACCAAAAAATCATCATCAAGCCAACAATCTCCTCCTTTGGCATTGATGGCAATACTTAGGAAATTTGTTGTCTAAGTGTGCAATACAAAAATTGAGTCTATTCATGGTACATACCCCCCCTTAGCAATTACATGATATTACAAAAATTTAAACTATTACAAGACTCATATTACTACTCCCCGTTATAAGTACAATAAAATTTTGACTCTTTCCAACTACTACTCCCTCTTTGACAAAATGACAAAGGAAAGTAAATACATTTACATCAAAATTGCATCAAAATTGCATAGCATATATAGATATAAGAGTTCAAAAATGTTTTTACAATGCAAATCTAGAAAAAGCACCACTAAATTAAATTTCAACTGCTTCTAGATCATTTTGCCAAGTCTCCAAAATAGTGCCAGTTATCTCCACATGTGTCTTTGTGAGATTTTGCCAAGATCAAGAGGCAATGGAAAGCACAAATAAGAGAGAACAAAATAGATGATAGGAATAAACTGTATTCTATCAAGATGAAAAATATGATCAATTGGATCATTACAAGATGTTAAATTGATTGCCCATGCAAACAATGTAGATGAGCCTGCATATATAGGCAAGGCTATATGGATATGTGAGCACACAAACATGACATGTGGCTCAATAAGAAACAAGGGTAGGTAGAAAATAGGTGTGGGTCGGTAGGATAAATAATAAAATATTCCACATGAGGTGGATCACCCACCAAAGGTGGAATTATCACTCCACAATAAGTGGATATGATAAAGTAGTAACAAGATCAACACCATAAAAGGTGGAAATTCTCCTACACACACTATCCCAATGTGGCACAAACACCAAAGTGTCTCATACCCAAACTACTATGAAATGCATGTACCTAAGTAAACTTAAGTAAAGTGTAATAATATCCATGATGAATAATTATTTACACCAACACCCCCCCATAAGTGCAACTTAGGGGAATGCACTAAAGTCTAAAATGCAACTAAGAAATGCAAGATGGGTCCTGACTACTAGGCCATGTTAGGTACCCATGTACAAATGAAAATGCATGAAAACCAATGCAATGAAATCTCTCACAAAGCGGGGAAAGAGAGAAAAAAATCAATGGGAAAAAACCCTCCCCCAAAAGAGAGATGATGAAAGCACACAATGCTCTCAATGATGAATGAGAAGAACAAAAGCTATGTTCCCCCATAAGAGAGAAGAGAGATCATGAAGCCCCCCCTCAATGTCGAATCTCCTGCAAATATGATCCAATGATGTTGACCAAAATACCTCCCATTAGGAAGAAAGAGAGCCAATGTTGCACCAATAATGTCAAAGTGTGACAAAAATAGGTACCAATGTCGATGACGATAAATTGCTCGCTGCAAAAAAATGAAGATCAGGCATGGAGACAATGATCTTTGAGCATCATCTAGATACTCATAAATAGCAGTAATATTGGTACAATCAAGGTCTAATGGGATCCATGCACAAATATGTACAATCTAAGTCTCAACTGCAGCAATGCACCAAGTCTCACAAGATATACCTAATCTACATGTACGAGAGGATTACATAAAATATGTCAACAATGACAAGATACAAAGAGGTGTGGCACTTTATGATAGTGCGAGTACAACATTGCTCATGCAAGAGCATACAACATGATAGCACAAATCTAGAAACATGAAAATGATGCCACCAAGAAACCATGTAGAATACTGCAGAAAAAGATGCCTCTGATTGGGATGTGGCCAAGAGATATAAAGGAGAAAATCGACCCCCCCCCCCCCCCACTTGACTGCCTGTTGGAAGCACTGCAAGACAGGTATGAGTGACAAGAAAAAATTGTGTTCCCAATTTTGCTTATTAAATGATATTTGTGTTTTTAAAAGATTTAAAAAAAATCTAAAATAAACAATTTATTATGCCCCAAAAATTTTTTTATTAAAAAATAAAGAAAAAATGAAAAAAGGCAATTTTTTTTAAAAAAGAAAAAAAAACTTTAATAAAAATTTATTAAAGAAAAAAACTTTAAAAATTTATTTTTTATTAAAAAGAACTATATAAAAAAAATAACAAAAAATAAATAAATTAGATTTCTTAACCCCCCCAATGGGGAGGGGTCCGCAAAGCCTTGTGGATACTTGTAGGAACACTGTGGGGCTACAGTGCTTGCGTTTTACCTGTAGGTACACTGTGGGGCCACAGTGCTTGCGATTACCCGCAAGTACACTGCAGTTACCTGTAGTGCCTATGGGACTGCAGGTACATTGCGGTTACCCACAGAGCACTGTGCGACTACTAGTACACTGCGTTGTACCCGTAGTGCTTGCGGGCATGTAAAGGCCCCCGCAAAAAAAAAAAAATTAAAAAAACTTGTAAAAAAAAACGCTCCCCCACTCAAAATTTAATTTTTTAAAAAATTTCTGAAAAAAATAATTAAAAAAATAGAAAATGCTTTTTTTTGTAAGAAAATTTCAAACCTATACCTGCAAGTCCGTATGACGGGCCAAGAGGGGTAATTTTTCAACTTGTGGTAACAGAGGCTAATTTCAACGAATTGACAGTTGATCTTGGGGGTATTGGGCCTTCTGAGCACAATGGCGATGACAGATTAGGCCAAAAATGCTCAAAAATTGCAGATCCCTGTCGGGACAAGTCACCACACTCCACCTTCAAACGACTCTATATTTGGCCTCGGATGTCAAATTTGGATGAAAGAAAAGGCTATTCTTAATTTCTCAAACCTCCTCAATCCAATGGTGACCTCATATTTGACCCAACAATCTCCAATAATAACCTTTAATAGAAATCTCCAAAATGGAAACCCTAAATTTCTCTCAATTGGCAAACCAATGACACTCCAATAGCTCTGATACAATGTTGAGACATGGATCAGATAGGAATTGAACCTAGGACCTTCCATACGCTACTGGAATGCTCTACCATTGAGCTACTCGCCCCTCTTGGACCAATCCATTGACAGTCCGGGTGTGGCTTATTTTCAACACCAACACCCCCCCTTAAGTCACACCTTTTGTGTGCTTGGGGTTCCTAGCATGGACCTGGCTCTGTTACCATGTGAGATTTTTCCAAGATCAAGAGGCAATCGAAGCACAAACAATAGAGAAAAAAATAGATGATAGGAATAAACTATATTCTATCAAGATGCAAAATATGATCAACTGGATCAATACAAGATGTTTAATTGATTGCCCGTGCAAACAATGTAGATGACCCTTCTTATATAGGAAAGGCTGTATGGATATGTGAGCACACAAACATGACATGTAGTTCAATAAGAAACAATGGTAGGTAGAAAATAGGTGTGGGAAGGTAGGAGAAACAATAAAATATTTCACATGAGGTGGATCACCCACTGAAGGTGGAATTATCACTCCATAATAAGTGGATATGATAAAGTAGTAACAAGATCAACACCATAAAAGGTGGAAATTCTCCTACACACACTATCCCAATGTGGCACAAATACCCAAGTGTCTCATACCCAAACTACGATGAAATGCATGTACCTAAGTAAATTTAAGTAAAGTTTCATAATATCCATGATGAATAATTATTTACACCAACAATCTTGATCTACCCAGCAAGCTCCTCCATGGTATCTATAGTGCTCATCTTTGGGGTAGGAAGAATAGCTTCTAACTCTTTACACTCTCTTTGCAAGATCTCAACTTTTGGTATCAACTATGTTTGTAGTTCCTGTAGGAATGGTGTTCTCTTTACATGTTCATTTTCATAAGCTTTCAGATTATGTTGAAGTTCAACAACTGGCCGTCGATAGTACACTAACACATTTGGGGTCATTTTCTGATGAACTATCGTCGTAATTCTGACATATTATCGTCATAGATCCGACGGAATGATGAAAATTATTTCATCACTAAATTTTTTTTTGGTTATTCGATGGACAAATGATCAACAGAATTCTGATGCCTTTTTTTTCAGAAGTTGATACATAATGTGGCGGTCTAATTCATTGGAATTCTGACGAAGTCGCCAATCTTCCAATGAACCATGCACTGGGTTTTTCATCAAAATTGTAACAAAAAAGGGCATTATTCTCCGACAAGAATGGTGCACCTACAACAAATTTTTTTATCACAGGTACAACATTCCTGATGGAGCATAGTGCCCTTTTTTGTCAAAATTCTGACAACAAATTCAAGGAAGCTCTGACGAGAATGATGCACCTACAACAATTTTTTTTGTCAAAGGTACAATATTCATGTCGAAACATAGTGTGCTTTTTTGTCAAAATTCTGACAACAA
Source organism: Cryptomeria japonica (assembly GCF_030272615.1). Taxonomy (NCBI): domain Eukaryota; kingdom Viridiplantae; phylum Streptophyta; class Pinopsida; order Cupressales; family Cupressaceae; genus Cryptomeria; species Cryptomeria japonica. The sequence continues at coordinate 706,171,431 of NC_081411.1, read as the reverse complement.
ATGCAAGGAAGCTCTGATGAGAGTGTTGTGTCTGCGATGAAATATTTCATCATAGATACAACACTCTCATCGGGGCCTATCTTGGGCATGTCCATCGAAATTCTGACAAAAAAGTTATATTTAAAAAAAAAAAAATGCCATCAGGGAATATAGAGCATTGCAAATATGGAATATGATTTGATAGGATTTCTCAAATATTGAACTTACCCTATATAACTCCTTACCTCAATTACTAACTAACTATGGTAAACTATATATTCTAACAATATACAAAATCAACAATCCCATATATTCTAAAAATATATAAACACAACCAAGAGGGACTATTTGGGTAATGAAGACTCTTGGTTCCCAAAATGGATGACAAGTTTAGACTGCTATAGGGCAAAGAGCAAGCTGATTTCCTCCAAATATTTATGGAGAGCCACCTCCAACTATCAATATCTATCAAGCTTGGACCAACAATAATAAGGACGAAAATTCCTTCTGAACTTTAGGCTCTACAGAGCATGGGAGGGTGATACCTTTAGTAAGATCTCCTTCTCTTTGCAACGATACTTGAGAGCTTACTAAAACAAAGTAGATTATCTCATAATAAGACTGGACACAAAGGAAGAATGCTCAAGGATGGAAAATCCTTCAGTGATCCTCAACCTTAAGATGGAGTATGAGAGAGGGTGGGACGACTTTCAGAAAATACATAAAACTTAGCAAATGATATTCTAATATTTATAAGATTCATTCTGAGAAATCATAAAGAAGATAAACTGGAAGCTAAAAACCTAATGACATTTGCTAGCAAATACCAGTGCCTTATTCATTTGGGTTACAGAGTCTATGCAAAGTGTTACTAAAAAATTTGATAAAATTTCATCTAATAGCTGGTCTAACCTAAAAAAATACCACCCTATAATATTGTTCTACTTATAATCCTTCACCTAAACTGCTTATCAAATCCTATGGAAAGCCTCATTTTCTCTGTGATCTCATTCAAGCATTTTAATTGGCCCCTTGGACTAAAGCATTGAATGGAAGAATAAATACATCATAACAATGCAACAAACAAATGAAACCCTTGATCCCATTTACTTAAAAGAAGATAAAATCACACACATGAGAGTAAAGACTAGGAAAAATATATTTCATCAATATCATAAGCTATCTTTTATCAGATGATAGCCAAAAAATTAAAATACAAAATAACCCACTTGAAAAAGGGAACTTGCAACTGTTCTCTTACCTTTTTCTCTACAAAATAACATTACAGTCCTTGTTATTTCCTATGACTCTCTTGAACTACTTGGAACCTAACCCTATAGAACAACTCTATTTTACAAAGATCTTTCTCAGAAAGATTAGACCCTAAGTAATGGTCTTGAATTCCCTTTTATAGAAGACAAGGGAGAAACAAGCTTCAGGCCAAAAAGACACTTGTCAACAATAGATTCAAACCTTATAGGCTGTACATAATTCTGTTACAAAATATTCTTATCTTTATGTTTATGCCCATGATGAGGTGGAACCAAAATCCTCAACCGATTTTTGTTAGAAACAAAAACACTTGAGTTGTGCTGATATCACCCTGACACTCTTGGATGGACCCCTAGGTGCTTATTTTGTTCCATAGCATTTCTCTTCTTGAAAAGGAAAACAGATCCCGACATGTAAAAAAAGATTCCCACCAAAATGGAGGAAAGTCTTCCTTTATTCCCCGAATCAGAGAAAATGGAAAGAGGAACTTGGGGGTAAACAAGATTTGTTGAGAAAGCATTGCAGCTTCCATGTTGTTGCAGAGATGACTAGCTACCAATCCTCCCTTGAACAAATCCTTCTTTTAGTTCCCTATGAGTTCCCGCTTGGAACACTCTACCAACAAAAAACAAAGTAAGAGCAAGGAATAGGCCCAGGGTGACTTTTCTTGAAAACAAAAGGATTTCACACCCCCTCTGGAAATCCCTTGATCTTTCACAACCCCTTTGACATGAACAACATCATACCAGAGGAATATCATCCATCTAGTGTCACAAAATATGCAATGAATCCATCCATAATTATGTTCAAACAACATCCTCTCACTGATGAAGAATTGCTCTCGGAAAATGAATAAGCTTGTATCTGTTTCTACCCATTTTATCATTTTCCTAGTGAATTTATAATCAAAATTCCTTTCAATGTGGTGGTGCTCGTCCATGTGAAGAATCATCATCCTGATATATTCTTCTCACCTTGTCAGCTATGGATTTCAACAATCATGCCTACAACTCAAGACATCGCCATCTTCTAGGCTATCACTCCATTTCCACCTACATGTGTTCACCTTACGTGAATGATTTTATTTTGATCTCATTCCTTTCTCAATGTACAATCTTCTTCTTTATGATCTCTACCAACAGACAAATCTCTGAATTCATCAAAGAACTCATGATCCATCACACTTGAACTTGAAGCTTATCCAATTTCTTTCACATCTTTGGGCTATCATCTTTAACTGTCTAATCAATCCTAAATCGACAAATCTGAATCCCATTCATTCTACCTTTTCCTATGAGATATGACCAGTGCCTCCAAAATCCCTCCTAACTTCTCATTTGAAACTCAACCACAAATATTATCCAACTTGGCAAATCTAATGGTCATTTCTTGCCGACACAACGGTTTGATATTCCATCTGTATCCGTGGACCCACAAAATCCTGACTGGATAGTGCCATATCATCCTTCAACCAAAATCCATTAGCAACCTCTCTGTAGGTCTTCTTGATCAGCCTAGGATAGGTGGCATCATCTCGTGATGTCATGGTTCATAATATCCCTGCAACTTCTATCACGGGAATATGAGGCTCATCTGATGTATTCAATCTTTACCGCTTTGCATACTCTTTGTTAACTCTTCCAAGATTAATGATATGTATTAATGATATGTATTAATGACATCAATCAGATGCTAACTAATGGCCTTGAATTCCCTTTTATAGAAGACAAGGGAGCAACAAGCTTTAGGCCAAAAGACACTTGTCAACAACAGATTCAAACCTTATAGGCTATACACATTATACTTTTATTATGTGCTATAGCCATCAATTCAAAGAATAGATGCAATACCAGTTTAAGCTGAGCATGTATCATGGATATGAGCATGTATCATTGATTCAATATCGGTTTAAGTTGAGCATGTATCATGGATATATTTAAATGGTGCTTTACCTTCATACTTACTTCCAATTGGACCTTTAGGCATTTTCCTTGCGAATAGTGCTTCAAGTTCTTCTAGTTCTTCATTTTCCCTTTTGATATCTACAAGTTATTTTGCATACATCACTTTCCAATTTGATTTGTCAAATGATGATGATGATGCTTTGAAAGCTAAATTAGTCTTAACAGTAGCAACAAGACCAAATTCCTCAAGCCCAAATGCTGAAAGTTTTCCAATCAAGGTATCTCTAGATACTAATGTATTAGGCATTGTTTTCAACTCATTAATAGTAGTTACTTTCATTTTGTATGCCGGTGGAAAATCTCTTAAAAATTTAGAAACAATTTCATCTTCACTTAAGGATCCTCCACAACATTGTATTCCTAAAATAATTTCATTAACTCTTTCCATAAAAGCAAAAATTCTTTCATCTTCTTCCATTTTCAAATTTTCATACCTAACCCTATAACATTCCCATTTTGCAATTTCGACAGTGGTACCTCCTTTATTCAATGTGTCCAATTTATCCCAAATAGCTTTAGTAATAGATTGTTCTGATAATCCCATGATTTGCTGATATGATAATGTGCTCATAAGTGTTTCTCTTTCTTTGCAATCATTCTCTTGATCCTTACCCAATATTGGTGGATTAGGTTGATTCAAAGTAGGACCAACATAGAAATTATTTGTAACTTCCCATATGTCTCTTCCAATGTAATTCAGATGTGTCTCCATTCTAATCTTCCATATACCATAGTTAGTTCCATCAAGTTTCAAACTGTCCTTCCTAAAAATGTTTGTTGCCATAAGATCTCCTCAAGCTGTTAGGCTTCTGCAAAAAGAGGACTTGGCTCTAATACCAAATGTTAGGAACCAGAAGGACAACTGAGTGGGGGGCTGAATTAGTTGTCAATTAATTTCAACCCAATTATAACTTAATCCAACTTAATACTTAATACCGGTAAATCAAACTTAATGTCAGTTAGTAGATTAACAATTTATATCAATATCGATGAAACTTAATGCATGAAACAAAAAGAGAAACAAAATCCACAACACATAACACAAATTTTTGACATGGAAACCCTGTAAGGGGAAAAACCATGGTGGGAAACCTTACCCACAATCAGATGATACTACTGTAGATAGTATGTGTATACAAATGGGGTCTGCACATGCAGAAAGGCCAACTACCCAGAGAACATTGCTCAAATGAGATTCACAATGAATACAGTAGGATGGTTAAATCCTAGAATAATGTATTGCTCAAAATAGCTTCTCCAATGCTAGATTCAGTACTAGTTAAGCTCTGATAAACACCTTCAAACCTTCCTTGAACCTCTCTATGGCCTTCTCATATGATCTTCAATATTCGCACATACCATGTTACAGTACCATACCATAACCTTACATAGCATATCTTATCTCACAAATGAGATCTTACATATATACAAAACCTAAGACCAAATGTGTAGGTCAGCTCACTAAGAATATTACAATTAAATCAATTACAAATAAGTCTTGATATGATGCATCATGTTGGCTCAATACATTTACAACAATATCCAATCAATAAATCATCTCCATAACATGTGCTGATCTGAAATAGATAATGCATATCGGTCCATAACCTAGACCAATCTGTCAGTAACAACAAATATGTCAACCCGATTAGACCAATAACCAAAACACCAAAACCAAGTATCCAAACCATGTCTTCAACGTAATCAAGTGATCTCCAGATGATAACAAGTCACATCAGTACTGGTGAACCATAGAACCTGCCAGTGAAAAATATACTGGTGACTATGCATAAGTCATTGAACTTGCCGGTGAACACAATGTGTTAGTTCAACAATAAACCAATATATCCATAATGCTAAATCAACAATGTAGATCTCCAGAAGAATAAGTGTTGACATCAATGAAAAAATCAATGAAACACATCCATAATACCAACATGACCAACATGATCCAGCAGACTAAAACCATTATTTCTAACAGTAATAAATTCATGCAGAGCCTGAATCTAATTTTGGTGGATATCTTTCAAATTGTACACAATCGGTTATAGGATATGAGGTAGAATTTTGCACACTTTGATTCTTTTTGACATACTTTGTCATTGATGCCAAAGGGGGAGTAGTATGGAGAAAAATGCATAGAAGAAATCACTTGCTCAGGGGGAGCACACTCCTTTTTGGAGATCAGTTTTGGACTTCATTTTTGGACAACCATTTTTGGATTTTTCTCATGAGCATTGCTATCAATGCCAAAGGGGAAGATTGTTGGCATTCTACACTCACATAACAATGGTTGATGGTGTCATTAATGGAAACTAACTGGTAACATGATTCTATAGGTTCACCAGCACACAGACATCATCCACTGGCACTGGTAGGCACAACAAGTTCATTCATCGACATCTAGTTTACACCGGCAATAAAGCATATCGACACTCAAGCCGACATGAGAAATTTTTTTGTTTATCTGAATTATATTATAATGTAATTCATTATCTGTAAGCCGACATGATGTATTGTAAAGACTCATATATGTATGAGATCTTATAGGTCATTTTGATGTATGATAGTGAGATAGAATGGAGAACAGTAAATAGAATGTATAGGTGATTTTTTTATTAAGGCAGATAGGTTATGTGAGCGAATATCAATCGCCGGAAAGGTTTTTGGTTAAGGTTTCCGATTGAGCTTAAACCTGTACTGAATCAAGCATTGCAGATGCTATTTGAGAAGTACATTGTCTTGGATTTAATTATCCATTTTGTAGTCAATGAGACTCTTTCATTGAGTAATGAGCTCTAGGTTGTTGGCCTTCCTACATGTGGAGGCCCCTATTGTAAGTAATATTTATTCATTTGGCTAGTGAGTAAATATTGTGGGTCACAAATCCCACCGATGTTTTCCCTTACCAAGTTTCCTCGCCAAAGCATATTGTGTTATGGTGTGCATTTATGTTGTCTTTGTTACTTCTCTTTGCTGCATTATTACTTATTTACCGGTACATTAATTTGGGTTGCAAAGTTATAAATAAGTTCCACCGGTTAGACACTGATTCACTTCCCCCCCCTCTCAGTGTCTTTGAGACTGTCATTGCATCTAACACCCTCTAGTTCTAAGAATATCCCATTGTATAAGAGAAAAGTAGCGACATCTTTCTCTAAGAGGATTTCCTCAGGTTCCAACAATATCCCACTGTATAAAAGAAAAGTGGTGACATCTTTCTCTAAGAGGTTGTCCCCTGGTTCCATGAATATCCCACTGTATAAGAGAAAAGTGGTGACATATCTCTCTAAGAGGCTTCCCTCTGGTTCTGAGAATGACCCACTATACAAAAGAAAAAGTGATGACATCTCGCTCTAAGAGGTTGCCCTCTGGTTTCGAGAATGACCCACTGTACAAAATAAAAGTGGAAATATCTTTCTCTAAGAGGCTGCCCTCTGGTTCCAAGAATGACCCATTGTACAAAAGACACAATGCACGAGAGAAATATAGTACAAAAGGAGCAGTGTGGATGCCACCCCCTTAAGATGTCAACATAGTTTAATGTTGATATCTTAAGGAAAGTAGAACAAGGATACCTTCCTTCGACACCAAGAAGATATCCTTTATGCGACAATGTCATAAATCAAAGCAAGAAAGGGAATACTCTTCAAGAAAGGATAAGATAGGTGAAAAGAGATATCTTGCTATAAGTGTAAAGGAGATCCTTGGAGGAGAAGAGATATTTGCTCAAAAGACATCTACCTCCAAGAGGAATTATCTTAGACAAATATAAAATCTTCTAGAATGAAGCACATAAGAGAACAAGAATTCAATCTTTCTTCCTATTTCTAGGTGAAAGGGATTCTTGATGAAGGATGACTCACTTTTATCCCAATGGGGATGGGTAAATTTATTATAGATGTACATTACCAAGTGTGAAAGAGGTTGTAGTCAAGGACTTACACCTCTTGTATAAGAGAGAACCCTTGAGGAAACAACAATGATTTCACACAAGCAATGACATTAGGTAATGAAACTCACACCTTCCACAACATAGGAAAGGGTGGATCCTTAGAGAAAGAGAGAGAGAAATCATTGCCCCCCAAGTGTAGAGAAAATGAGAAGAACTTACACAATCTTCTAGGGAGAGATTAAACATAAGCAAATGCACAATGAACTTACATGAACACATGCAAGAAAAGACATTAGTAGATGTAAAATACACGTCTCAAGAAGTGGTAATCTTCTAAGAGAAGAGAGAAAAAGCATCACATAATCCCTAAGATGGATTAGTCATAAGAACATACCATTGTCAAAAATGATAATCAGATATGAAAAATGCAACCCCTAAAGGAAATAATGATAAATAAGATAGAAAGAAAGAGAAATGAAAAAAATCCTTGCCTCCCAAGTGGGAAGAACAAAGAGAAGAATTACACATCCTTTAAAGGTGATTATTTTCAAGTGATATGCCTTCCTAATGGAACAAATCCTCTCAAGGAAGGGCCATGTGCTTCATGAAAGATCATTCCATGCTAGGGGGCATATCATACTTGTAAATAACTGAAACCATAGAAGAGGTAAGTTTTCCCAAATAATGAAGACTGTAGACACCCAAAATTGTCATGTCTAATTAAATAAATATTTTATTTATTTAATTATCTAAGCCTAATTCTTCTATTAATTAAATAAATTTTTATTTATTTAATTAATTCATTTATCCTCTTCTAGCCTTATTTCTCATTTAAATAAATACATTTATTTATTTAAATTATCCCTTTCCTATATTAAATAAATATTTTATTTATTTAATTGCCCTACTTCTTCTATTAATTAAATAAATCTTTATTTATTTAATTAATTCATTAACCTTTTCTACGCATGACACATGTCATTCATCTCTTATTTCCTACACTACCTACCTCTTTCATTATTTTGGTATTTCTTATACCTACCCTCTAATCCTAGCCGACCTCTCTTTTTTACACCTCTCAATCTTAACCCTCCATTTTCTATTGTGTCTTCTATTTAAGGAGATGCTTTCTTCATTACCAAACCCTAATGACTAATTTTGGAGGACTTAGCTACATTACAATTCTACTTGCAACCACATTCCGTTCTTTATTGAGCTCTTGTGCACATAAAAATCTGAGAGCAAGCATATCAAACAAGATCAATGGAGATAGGAAGAATGGAGATCAAAACCCTAGTGGACATGTGATGGTATAATCTTTGTGATTTTTGAGTTATATTTGCATTGTCTTAGGTTATCTTCATATGTTATGGTGGATCTTTGTTCATTGTTAGGCTAGGGTTTGGTGGTTGAATCCATTTTAGTCTTTCAATATTGTTGTTTATTGCTATCCATTTTCACCATTCAAAGAAGGGCAAAATGTAGACACCCAAAATTGTCATGTCTAATTAAATAAATATTTTATTTATTTAATTATCTAAGCCTAATTCTTCTATTAATTAAATAAATTTTTATTTATTTAATTAATTCATTTATCCTCTTCTAGCCTTATTTCTCATTTAAATAAATACATTTATTTATTTAAATTATCCCTTTCCTATATTAAATAAATATTTTATTTATTTAATTGCCCTACTTCTTCTATTAATTAAATAAATCTTTATTTATTTAATTAATTCATTAACCTTTTCTACGCATGACACATGTCATTCATCTCTTATTTCCTACACTACCTACCTCTTTCATTATTTTGGTATTTCTTATACCTACCCTCTAATCCTAGCCGACCTCTCTTTTTTACACCTCTCAATCTTAACCCTCCATTTTCTATTGTGTCTTCTATTTAAGGAGATGCTTTCTTCATTACCAAACCCTAATGACTAATTTTGGAGGACTTAGCTACATTACAATTCTACTTGCAACCACATTCCGTTCTTTATTGAGCTCTTGTGCACATAAAAATCTGAGAGCAAGCATATCAAACAAGATCAATGGAGATAGGAAGAATGGAGATCAAAACCCTAGTGGACATGTGATGGTATAATCTTTGTGATTTTTGAGTTATATTTGCATTGTCTTAGGTTATCTTCATATGTTATGGTGGATCTTTGTTCATTGTTAGGCTAGGGTTTGGTGGTTGAATCCATTTTAGTCTTTCAATATTGTTGTTTATTGCTATCCATTTTCACCATATACAAAGACAAGAGAAGAAGTGAATTACTTATTAAAGATGCTCTTGTCTAAGCAAAGAGGAAAGCCAAAGAACAATAATATGCTCACATAAGAATGACTCTATGGAAGGAAATATATCTAATAATGAATAATGCACAGAGATAAATAGAAATGAAGTAGGAGAGTGAACTTCATGTTTCTACCCCAAGGTGTTTAAAATTGAAACAATACCACCAAAAATGACAAAGAGCCCCCACTTAGGCTAGCTAGTTATTTCATAAGGTGAAGAGCAACATGAGGAGAAAATAAGTGCTAAGGCACTATGTTTATGTCAAGAAAGACAACCAGGTCTATTGTAAGACAAATTCATGCACGGTCATATTGCTTTTGAACAAATTTATTAAATGCATGACATTTTCCAAGAGAATGTGACCATGAATCATGAAAAATGCAATATTCCTTACCTTTCACTTGCTTAAGATTGTTGTTGTGGTTTTTAGGAGGAAAGGAAATGTTCTTATCATATTTCAATCTCTAATAGATTCTTGTAGCTAGTCTTTTAGGATGATAAACATAATTTAATTGATTTTCTTGACATGGAGGAGAAGGATTATTAGAAGAAAAAGAAGGATTATTATCCATGATTCTAATTTTGTGACTATCTATGCCTTCTTGAATAGATTTTTGAAAATTAGGGCAATCATCGACATTGTGATCATGGGTTTGATGAAATGAACAAAAAAGACATTTTGATGAAGAAGCATTCTTGCGGGCTCTTTTGATTTGTTGTCTTTGAAGATGGTTTTTAAAGTTTTCAAGCCTAAGGAGTTCATCCATAGAGAGAGGAGTCTCATTTTGTAGGACTTCTGAAGTATCTTGCATAGGAGGGTATATAGGGACACAAATTCCTTTCTGAAATTTCTCAAGACCGTGTCCTTGAAAAACCTTGTTTTATTATTTTAGGAAAGCCACGTCTATAAGAATGTTGCAAATGAGTAGGTCGAAGAATAGGGTCATGAATTTCTTTGAATACTGATGTGTAAGGGAAAATAAAAGGATTTGTAGATTAATAAATAATATCATGTGAAAGTATTCCTTTATCATGCTTATCCATTTTGGGAGTTTGGAGATGAATATCTTCGTCATCTAAACGCTCATCTTTACTTTTTTCTATGTGAGGGGAAAGATCATGAATAAAATGTTGGCAGATTTTATGATTATGTTGTGATTGTCATTGATGGACACACACTTGCATTGAGATAATTTTTGTATGTATTAATTAAAGCTCAACTGGTACATGTTCCAACCGGTATGATGCATTATAGTCCTTAGACTATTGGTGTTTTGCAGAAAGTGATTACCGATTTGAAGCGGTATGTTAACCACAAGCAGTTCGAGGATCTCAAGCGGTACGAAGGATCAAAGTGGCAGAACACATATTTCCCAATCTTCATTTTGTCAAACCGGCAACTGGCATTTTGCTTGAACCGGTATTTTGTATGAACTAGTAATACTCTGTGATGAGTTACCAACCAACATTTTGAGGATGCCGACACTTTAACGGTGCTTTTTGTGTCGTGTTACTAGATATGTCTAGATGCATTGAACCTAGGAAATTTTATTGTAATCCTATTGGACCAACATGAAATCAGATTCCTTTATAAGGACATCATGTCTAGGGTTTTAGGTTGTTGTTGATGTTGTTGCTAGGGTTTAAGGTGGTTGAGGAGTTAGAGAGTATGAATGTGTAGAATACTAAAGTAATGATGGAATGCATTAGGAATGAGCTATCAGGGATCTAACCAAGCAATCTGTGCTATTTTCTAGATCACTCACTTGTTGATTACTCACATCTTTGACAAGTTTGTAGCCCTTAACCGGGTAGACCCAAAAGCCTTTTGTAAATCCTCTAACAAGGTGGTTCACATCTGTGGATCAAAAATACTCTAGCAAGGTAGTCTTTAATCGAACTTATCTCCTAACAGAGATTGAGATTCCTAACAGGATCTGTTCTGGTAAAGAACATTGTATGACCTTAACTAGTCTGACCTTAACTAGTCTAGTTCCTATTCTGCAGATAGTTACTTGTGAGTTCCATCTCATCGTGGTTTTTCCCATTTGGGTTTCCATGTCAAAATCTCTTGTGTTATGGTGTTTTTTCTTCTGTGGGTGAATGCATTATTTGCTATTTGGTTTGCATGTGTGCTAACCAGTTTGTCTGCTAAACTGTTTTACTAGTTTACTGTTAGTCTAGCAAAGTGTTTAAGTGCAAAGATTTTTGTCCTACTAATTCACCCCCCATCTTAGTATTTATCAATTGGTATCAGAGCCTACCTTTCTATAAGTTTAACCACTTGGAAAGAGATATGGGGGAATACACATTGAGGGAACTTACTCATCGACTCACTCAGTTTGAGCAAGCCTATGATGATCTTATGGTCAAATACAAGGCATCTCAAGCAAAAAGGAGAGAACATGCTGAAAAGTTGATGGAGCTATCTGAAAATAGTTCTTTTGATGAAGCAAACATGGAAGCCCTAATTCAAGAAGTAGAAAAGCTGAATGAATCCAATTCCAACCTGAGAAAAGAATTGGAAGGACTGACTATCTGAATGTGCCAAGAGCTTGAGAACTAGAGGAAAGCTGAAGATCTGGTCAAAGACAAAGATCATGAAAACTCCAATTTGAAGCAAGAGATCAGTGCCCTAACTGCTCAACTCCATGCGAGAAAAGTGGAAAAGGAAGACATGCAAGGAGAACTAAACATTGCCATCTCTGAGAATGAAAACCTGATGGAAACAAATGCTGCTATTTCCAAAGAACTCTCTGAGTCAAAGGAAATACTGATGGACTTGGTTATTTCAGTCATGAGGAAGGTGAGACCACTGGTACAAATGTTGGAAAATCAAAGAATCAACTGACATCAAAGGATAAAGGTAAGAAAAAGTTTAAACCTGTTTGCTTTAACTGTTTTAAAGAAGGACATATTGCCAATGTGTGTAGGAGTAAGGCTTACAATAATTTTCCTTATTTTCTAAATGATAAGCCTAGATCCTATAAATTCAATGGTAATTGTTATGCATGTAACAAGTTTGGGCATAGAGCATTTGAATGCAGTTCTGTTATGAATAACACTGGAAGATATCCTCAGAGGACCCAAGGAGTTGGTCCTGAACCTTTTGTGAACTAGAATCACAACCGGTTTAATGCCTTCAATCATCAGCCAAGAAGTGGTGGCTATCAAATGGAAACCAAATGGAGAGAAAACTGTATGGTCTATCATGGTCATGGTCACACTGCTGCAACATGCAGGAGGAAGAACAAAAACATGAATAATGGACCTTGGAGAGCACCTGGATTGGCCTATTATCACTGCAACAAACTGAGTCACATTGCTAGATTCTGTAGATCAAGAAAGAACATATTAGATGGCATACTGATCACTTCAGAAGGAAAGATTGATGTTGACACTATTCAAACGGATATGAACAAAACCTAGAAGAAGAAACTAGCGGTGTTACAAGAAGAACTGGTTTCTGCACCTAGTGTTGAAATATCAGAACTGGCAAACTAAGCATCAAAAAAGCTTAGGGGGAGCAAATGGCAAAATATTTCAAACCCCCAATTTACACCAGTAAAAGACCTTAACCAGTATGTGATACCTATCATTTGGCAGAAGACCGAAAATGATAAAAGGCAAATTAGGGTTTACGGCCTAATGGTGGAGCATTAATTACAGTAGGTGAGGAATATGTTTAAAAGGAATTTTCAAATCATTTCTCACTATCATTTTTTGAAGTGAAGAAGGTTTTCAAGTGCAGAGAAATGACAAAGTGATTTGTGCTGTGATTCAAAGAAATTTTAGAAACCTTGAAGGAGATTCAAAAGCAAATTGCAAACGGTCAAGAGAAGAACTCAATCGGTGATTCAGCAACCGACGAAGTGGAAGGCGAAGTGGGATTTGCAAGCCACAAATTCTCAATTTTTCAAAGGTATTTCTTGAGTTTTCTATTTTTGTCATGGCTTCTGCATCTCATGATAGTTCTAGTGCAACTGTCAATTCTATGGACTTCATTCAAAGAAAATTGAAATATAATGCTTTGTCACAAGTACCGACTAGGGTTATAGTGGAAGAAGGGATTTTAGATTATATAGACTTCAAAATCGAAGACCTAGGGTCTCTAGTGATCCACTCATAGCTAGGTCTATTATGTGGGAAGGATAAGAAGATCAAACTAGAGTATAGCATTTTGGAGAAGAAGAAACTTCATAATGCAGTTTATTTCCTAGAGGATTTCATAGATGATGACATTAGAATCATTCTGAGCAGAGTTCATGGTGACAAGATGTACCTAGAGAGAACGCATTATATCACTCCACAAGCTATTCATGTCATCATTGGTTTTTGCAATATAGGGGAAGTGCCAACTCTAAGGAAGGTCAACAAGATGGAAATGTCCAAGCTCACCGGTTCAGTGAGCGACTCACGAGGAATGACTATTAATTCCATCAAGGATGACCTTGTGAAATATGCATGCATGGTGATTGGATACCAGACGTTCTCAGCCAGCAGAATTAACTTTGTATCTGCTGCAGCGGTAAATGCTACTTACCGGATGATCAAGGAAGATGCATCATTCAGCCTTTGCACCTGTATGCAAAGGCAACTCCTGTTGAATCTGAAATCAATCAAACAAGATAATGCATTGAAGTTCAAGTTTGGTCAGCTACTGGTTAGATTATTCTTTTATTTCCAAGGATCATTCCCAGGAGTGGGAGACATTCAGTGGTCTGCAGACCAACCGGTTACCAAGTAGATTAAAGAAAGCCTACAAGTAGTTGGAACCAGTTACCCTGATGTTCTTAACAAGTACTTTGATGAGTTTAGAAGCAAGATGAGCCTAAGGGTGAGGATATCCAGTGACATTGTCAAGAAGTATGAAGATGATATCTGCTTTATCATCAAAGTTGATCAATGCATAATGGAGGCCATTGAGCCCAGACAAGAAGAAGTGGAGCCTATGGGCTATGAGGTGATGTATGATATGTTGGACGGGTATGCCTCTACCCTAATTGTCTCACCCCTAGATCCCAAGGCAAAGAGAACCGACACCTATTTGGAAAGGGTTGCACCGGTTGAAGAATCCCTTGAAAAGAAAGGAAAGGCAGTGCCTTCAGCATCGGCACCGGTTACTGCAACTAGTCCCAAAGTGACCAAGTGGTCACCTGCAAAGAAGAAAGTGGTAGTGGCACCTGCCAAAGTGTTTGAGAGAAAGAGGAAGACAGGGAATGCCTCACCAGACTCGAAAGAAACCGTGTCTGAGGAAAAACCTAAGAAGACACAAGAAGCAAAGAAAAAGACAAAGAATGAACCAACATCATCAGCACTGGTAAATATTGACATCTCCTCCTACAAACCTTTGACACATTGTCAAAGAACTATCAAAAACATTAGGAGAAAAGTGCTGAATGATTTGATTGATTGTTTTGATGACTTTAATGATGATGAAAAGGAAGCAGTTGAAAAAGAAATCATTTGGTATTTATGTGTTAATGACCGGTTGCCTTCAGAAATTAGATCTGAGACACCGGATTCTTTGTATAATTCCTTAGACAATACATGACACATTTCCATGGAGAAGGAACAAGAAATGAGAGAGAAAGTTTTTGCTGAACATTTTCCTAATGTATCAAATTCAAAATTGTTTGAAGTAATGAATAAATACAAAGGCCTCTTCTTCATGAGAAGAAGAAGACTCCTGTTACTAGAAGGAAAGGGTCAAGAAGTGCTCAAGAATACACACAATCTTTCTTTAGAATCTCTTAACATGTATAGAGTGGCTGAAGCCAATAGGAAGGTTGAACAAGAACTGACAATAACTAAACTAAATGAAGTGTTTGACAATGAAGGAAACCTGGCTACTGAACCCATAGACACTATTGATGTCGATGCTCTGGATGGAGAGGATGTTGCTTAGGGTACACCATCGGAAGCAACGGGACAGGAGAAGCAGGCAGAATAGGAAGTAAAGCAAAAGGAAATAGAGGACAAAAAGGAGGAAGCAAAGAAGCAAGTAGAGAAGAAGAAGAAGGATGAAGAGGAGAAGAAGAAGGATGAAGAGGAGAAGAGGACAAGAAGAAGAAGGAAGAAGATGAGGAGAAACAAAAATAGGAAGAAAAGAGAAAAGAAGAAGAGAAGAAAAGAAAGGAAGAGGAGAAGAGAAAGAAAGAGGAGAAGTGAAAGGAAGCAGAAAAGAAGAAGGAAGGGGAAGATAAGGCATAGGAGAAGAGGAAGGAAGCAGAGAAGAAGAAGGCAGAGGAGGATAAGTTAATGAAAAGAGAAGAGAAGAGGCAAAGAAGAAAATAGAGGAGGAAAAGGAAGGAGAAGCAACAAAGAGCACGCAAATGGAGACACCTAAGGGAACTAGTAGTCAAGCCAAACCGGCTGACCTCACCAGTCCCATTGACCTCCAGTCTACAAGTGAAATGGAGCTACTGCAGAGCATCAAGGTTGATCAAGAATGCCTTGAAGTAATACGGAGGAAAAAGGAGCAAGATGTGATCCAAGCGGTGGTGGACACTCTTATCGGTTTGTTACCCGGCACAAACCTCCCTAGCACTGACTCATCATTGGCCCAATTGAAGCTCCTATGCACAGTAGTGGATGATCAAGTGCAGAGCTTAAAGAAGGTAGCAGAGGCAAATTCCAAGAAAGAGCATCAAAAGGCTCTCAACATTGCCCTGGTGAAGAAGCTTAATGAGCTCCGGTCTGAACTACAAAAAGCACAGAAGGATATAAGGAATGCTCTAGATGAGGGGAATCTTCTACTCAACAAGATTTGCCAACCCCATTTGTTCTATGATGATGTGCTTACACAAAAGAAAATGCTTCAATATGATCTACAGTCATACATGAGCACCTTCAAGCCGCCATATGACTCCTTTACAACTTATGGGCAAACTGTTCACCGGTTTCATATCTAGTCTACTAAAATAGAGCATGAGATTAGCACCCGGTCATGATATTTGTAGAAGCTACAACTGGCTCTACTCCCACATCTGCAAATTATTCAGAAGTGCTATCTTAATCTAGATGCCTTAATGGCGACACAAAAGATGAGCACAATAGATGCCATGGAAGAACAGATCTTCTAGATGTAGATAGAGAAAGAAGTAGCCACCTCCCTACTTGAGTCCTGGTCTTTATCTATGAAAAAATTCTTATAGGACTTTAAATCCATTTTTGACAAGTTTTATTCTTTACTATCATAAACACTTATTATTTTAATGAAACATGGGTTAGTCTGTAATATTATTTTTGTCATTGTTGGCAAAGGGGGAGAAGTATAAATTTTGATTATTTTTATGTATACTTTCATGTTATTTCTATTAAGAAGTAGTATACATTGTATTTTCTGCAAAAGGGATAGTGTATATGCTTAGGGGGAGTAAATTTGATTCTGGCATATTTTTGTTGTAAAACACTTAGATGTCAAAATTTCCTAAGTGTTTCCATCAATGCCAAAGGGGGAGATTGTTGGCATTTTTGATGATTATGTTGTGATTGTCATTGATGGACACACACTTGCATTGAGATAATTTTTGTATGTATTAATTAAAGCTCAACTGGTACATGTTCCAACCAATATGATGCACTATAGTCCTTAGACTATTGGTGTTTTGCAGAAAGTGATTACTGATCTGAAGCGGTATGTTAACCACAAGCGGTTCGAGGATCTCAAGCGGTACAAAGGATCAAAGTGGCAGAATGCATATTTCCCAGTCTTCATTTTGTCAAACCGGCAACCGGCATTTTGCTTGAACCAGTATTTTGTATGAATTGGTAATACTCTGTGATGAGTTACCAACTAACATTTTGTGATGAGTTACCATCCACCGATTGTTTGACGGTGCTGACACTTTAACGGTGCTTTTTGTGTCGTGTTACTAGATACGTCTAGATGCATTGAACCTAGGAAATTTTATTGTAATCCTATTGGACCGACATGTAATCAGATTCCTTTATAAGGACATCATGTCTAGGGTTTTAGGTTGTTGTTGATGTTGTTGTTAGGATTTAAGGTGGTTGAGGAGTTAGAGAGTATGAATGTGTAGAAGACGGTTTGTCTGCTAAACTGTTTTACCGGTTTACTATTAGTCTAGCAAAGTGTTTAAGTGTAAAGATTTTTGGCATACTAATTCACCCCCCACTCTTAGTATTCATCATAAAATGCATAATATCATCCTCTCTACATATATTTTGATGTTGAAGATAGGTCTTAGTGGAATAAGGAGGGTCCAAAGATGTAAGAATGTAAATATTATGATTTCCCCCCCTTTCTCAAGGGTATGTGTAATAGAAGAAGATGAGTCCATATTGTTTTCCAATGACTTCTCTTTTTCAAGAAGATCATTGGTTGAAGTAGTAGCTTTCATCTCATGCTCAAAAGATACCCTTGGAGAGGTACAAGGGTTAGGATCTCTAAGATTGGGATCTACAAAAGCCTTAAGGTGATTAACATATGAAATGCATTTTTTTAATAACATCACTATAATGCAACAAAATTGATACATGAAATCTTTGAGATCAATTTGAAAAGGAAATGACTTTGAAATCCTAACAACACAATATGACCAAGTGCTATGAATGAAAAGAAGCAGCATGAAATGAAAGAAGCCATTATAAAAAACGTGATTGTAATAAATATATGTTGACAACAACGTGTTGGCATTCTACACTCTTATGAGAATAGTTGACATTGTCATTGATGGCAACCAACTAGCAATCATCTGGAAACCCACTGGCAATTACCAGTAGCAGCAATAGACCTCTACATACACCAGTAGACACTTCATCGGCAATGGCAACAATGCATACCGACACTCAAGCTGACATGGAATAAACTTTTGTTTATTGTTTTATAATGTAATTATCTCTTGTAAAAGCTGACATGGCATATTGTAAAAGACTCATATATATATGAGATGTTATAGGTCATTTTGATATGAGAGAGAGAGGAATATAGATGATAAGTATGGGACAATTTTGTATAAGGTGATATAGTTGATAGTGAAGGTTTTGGTTATAGACTAAGCGTAAACCAATACTGAACTTGGCATAGTTGATGCTAATTAGAAGCAGTACATTGTATTGGATTTTAATAATCCATTTTGTAAGTTAGCGAGACTTCTATTTTGTAATTGAGAAATGAGCTCTAGGCTGCTAGCCTTCCCGCATGTGCAGGCCCCTCATTGTAAGTAATATTTATTCATTGGTCAGTGAGTGAATATTGTGGGTCACAAATCCCACCGAGGCTTTTCCCACATCGGGTTTCCTCGTTAAATATATTGTGTTATGGTGTGTTCTCTATGCTGTCTCTATTATTCTTATTCGTTGCATTAATTCTTATTTACCGGTACACTATTTTGGGATGCAAAATTCTTAATAAGTTATTTCGTTAACCGGTTAGACATCGATTCACCCCCCCTCTCAGTGTCCTTGGGACTATCATTGATTCTAACACAATATAATCATATGTGAAATGGAAAATAAATGTAATGCATTGATTGCCATTGAAAGTCTCTTAATGAAAATCTTAATTTACTGAAAAAGAAGATCTAAAATTAGGACCTTTTTATGAAAATTAATTTAAAAGTTAAGAGTGTTGAAATTTGAATTTGTATTTGACCTTAAGGGGTGTAAAAATTGATAAAGTACGCCAATTTTATGGATTTAAGAAGAGAAATTTTAGGGATTATAGAAATTATAATTTTATTGCAGAATCCAAAAAAACACCTGATTTGGACATGTCTAGATAAGTCAAATTAGCAGTCAAAGGTCGAAATAGGAAATTCTTATAAATTAGGGTTTTTCTTTTTAACCACTTAATTTTTAGAATGAAAAGACAAATTTGAATTGCAATTTTGAAATAGAAATCATATCTGAAACAAGCAACTAAAATGCTACACTTTGCAAGCTCAATTTTCTCAAAATGAAAAATTAGGCTTTCTATTCAATTAACCAATAAAATTTGCAAAAGGATCAAACTTGGAAATGAAATTGTGAAATTCAAATTGCAACTATTCAGCTCTCTACATAAGAAATCAAAATTAGGGTGTAAGGAAGTTGGGTTCACCAAAATGTAGAGTAGAAAATTGGACCCTAGTGGTTCCCCACCTAGGAGAGAGAAGCGAAACCACTAGGATGATTTTCACTTGGGAGATACTTTACATTCAAAAGAGGGTCTTGAATCTACTAGATCTAAATCCAAAGGAAGTAAGGATGTGAATACCAAGTGGATTGCAAGGATTGGAATGCAATTTTCCCTCTTTTGTAAGTGGAAGAGTTTACTTGTTGACTATGTAGAAAAGGGAGACAAAATGGATGAAATAAGGAGATGTCGATTTAGGATTGTGTTGTAACTTCGAATCTAAGATATTTAGATTGATACGGATGCAAATTTGGAGGAAAGTCATCGGGACCAAGTTGAAAGTTTACTTGGTCCTCTAAAAAATTCGCACACTGAAAAGGATTTTTTCATCTCTACAAATGAAGCCCAAACCTACAATTACAGCTGCATACCTACAACTTATACACATAAAATAAGGGAAGAAGGTTTGTGGATAGGGGTTTGCCTTAGTCAAACCCTGGTTGAGGAATCAACCTTGAAAGAAAGTAATTGTAAATGCTTAAATGTAAATTATATAAATGTATACCTTGTAGATCTACAATTAATTGATGATGGTTGCTTTGCTTCTTGACTGTAATCACAAATGTTGTATGAGATGGCATGTAACATGACAAAATCCTAACACACACACATTCTTTCAAATGAATGTTGTAATGTTGCTGCAATGGATGTATGAAGAAGACACATGAAGAAGAGAACTTGGTCAATGCTTAAAGACTTGAATGTTTGATTACGATAATAAAGACCTCCTCTTGAAATTTTGTATATATCTTATGTCCATCAAATAAGGGAGCTACATCTCCTTTTATACATTCCCAAGACGATTAATCTTCATCCCATCGAAGGCCGACAAAGGAGAGTTTAAGTCCCCGATGAGTAAATTATGTTCAAGATCCGGATAGACCTATCTTAGGGACACCATAAGATGGAGGATAGGGGTGCCATGCCCCTATCCAAGGGGGACACGGGAGCCACACCCCTATCCTGCCCTATCTTGGGGCTTGGACGGGGTCCTGAGGTGTTATCAGGGCTGAGATGGGAGAGTTTTAGAATGAAGGTGCAGAGAGGGGTCTCAATCGAGTAGAGAGACACAGTCGCAAAGGTGAGGACCTAAAATATGGTCAAAATTGAAAGGGTTGCAATTTTATGACACTACAGTTCTTGGGTCTATGGACAACGTTTTGTTCTAATTTTTTGCTACAATTCCTCTATGGCTTAGCATCTGGCTCGTTCTCATAACAGGTTATTTTTTTTTGGGCTTCGAGAACCTATAAATTTTAATTTACTGTAACCCTAATTTTATCTAAGTAAATTATCACCTTGAGTGTTTGTGGAGTTCTAGTTGAAAAGGTTGCATTACTATTAGTGGTTTGTTGAGTATTAGTTGATCACTCATCTATCTGCTTGTCAACATAAAATATTTGTTTATTCTCTTATTCTTCCATACTTATCTTTTCAATATAGTAGAGAAATTTAATTTTATTTGTTTATCCTCTTATTCTTCCTACCTTCCATGCAATAACCATTTCTCATGATTGAATATAGACAAAAAAAAAAGTGTACCTAAAATCTGACGTGATCATATAAACCCATTAGGAATAATACCCTTAAATACTCCTCTACAATATTCTCCACTATTATAGATTAATTTTTAAATTGATTAATATAATCTTTGATCATTCATTTATTGTTTAAATTAGTAAGATAGATAATTTATTCGTTTGTGAGATTGTTAGCATAATAATATTGGGTTCCTTGTGAAAAATATAAAATTTTCCAATACATCCATTTTTCTTGTTCTACTCACATAGCCAATGGAACCAAACTAATTGATCTAGTTGCAAGTATAAGGATTCTATACATTTTTTTTTCTTTTCATGCAAAATAATCATAATGAATGGATAGCTCCAATTGGTAAAGCTAATTGATTAGATACCTACTATAAAACTTTTACATGTTAATGTTTGGTGTGAAATTCCTATCCATAGAATTACTTAGGTGGAAATCCATTTTTAAATGTGATTTGAACCTAAAAAAATCATTTTGTTTAGGAGACTCATTATCATCATTGTGTAGATCCTTATGTTTGGAGTGACTAGAGTCATTCCTACAAACTACTTATCAAATTATCTCATTGACAACTCTTATTTTCTCATTCATCTTTACCAAAATTTATTCCTTCATATTGCTAGTTTCTTGATTTAGTTTATCTCTTATTATGGCACATGTCTCCTCCCCTACTCAACCCTTTTTGTCATGACTCTTTCTAACAATGAATATATTCCTTTGTTTTTTTCTTAATTCATCCTTTATCATGATGGAGAAAAATATTTTTATAATAAATCACAAAAAGGAATCTAAATAATATTTAAAATTACTATAACATACTTAGACCTTGTTCTCTCCTTGCTAAAAAATCTCCAAAAAATTCGTTGAATTATAGCCCTGAGAGAAAATTAGAATATTTAAAGAAAAATGATGATTTATAGATCTCCATGTAAATTTTTGAGATACCTAAATTCTATAATAAATCCTCAAATTTTACTCCAAATCACATCAAGCATTTATTATATTAGTTTTAATGTGGCCTTGAAAATACCCTTGGAAAAATAATGTCACAATGCAATAGATATCGACTTCCCAAAACGGTCTTCATAATTTTAAAAGATGCCTTGTTTCTTCCCTCATGATGCTAAGATCATGTAATGATACCACTTGTAATGGAACAACATTCACAATAGAAGAATATAATAGAAAAAAAGATGCAAAACCTTTATAATAATAAGAAAGTTCAAAGGGAAAGGTTCCAAAAGTTTTCAAGAATAACATAATTTTTAATATGATGATAATAGAGTAACCACTAGATCCTCTATATACCCTTTTTATGCCTTTGATGTCACCTAGGGAAACTTAGATACTTAAATATAACACTAAGGACAAATCAATTATCTAAACAAGAATATAAGAAAGATGATATACTTAAGTAATTAAGAATTAATGTATTCATGAGTTGACAACCTAGAATCCCATGCACACTAAAGGATTTAGGGTGTAGTAATAATTTTGCTATGAAAAATCTTATTAAAAAGCTAAGATACTATTGAGCCATGAGTTATTTGGAATGAAAATAAATTAAATGATGGGCTATTTATTAATGGTTAGTTTATTTTGTTGTCTCTTATGATCACTTTCTTGGTAGAACTATGATAAGGTTCCTTTAATTCATTCTTTAAATAATTCTAACATAGGAATTATCACCCCACTCAATCTTTTTTCAAGAACCCTCTAAAAAGCTCATTTCCTATCTACAAGAGAAAGTAAAATATTGAATTCCCCATCACTATTTTGAATTGTTTTATACTATCATTGATTTTATCCTTGTGGAAATGCAACTTTAAATTAGGCCGAGGAGTTTCCAACCATGGTGGAAAGCTTGGAAATGACATTCATATTCTCCACTTCACAATTACAATTATTTTAAAAGATATGATTATCTCTATAAATACTTCCGCCGCTATAGTAGCCCAATAAAATATGGGCTTTTCAATCCTCTTCTAGATCATAATAACACAATTTATACATTAATTGGTCGGCTATTATTAAGAGAAAACTTTTTCATTTTTCCTAGTACAATCTACATAAAGATCTTCCTATTTATTCTAGATCTCTTCATTTAGGATTTATTAATCATCATTGCAATGTTTACAAATATTGGAAGACTATTAATTCTACCTTCATTTTTCCAATCTTCATATAATTAGATTCATGAATTTTACAAACTTTTTACAGTTAGTTGTTTTCCCTAGCACATGAGAATTCTTGCTAAGTTTACCTAGATATAACATGCTTCAAAGTAGAAATCCTAATTAGTATTTAGAATGACATGACATTGATAATAATTTCTTTATATATTGTAAATTTATGATTTTTTCAAAATTGTTAATATATATACAAGTACAATATAATAGAGTTACACTTGAAGACTCCTACTTATAGGTATTTCTTTACTACTACGGTGGGAAATGCACCTTGTACGGTTGCTAGTGTTTCATTTACCTCTTCCTACAATAGGGTTCATTCATCTATTACAAGACATCAACATGGTGGCAGTCATAATGCTTGTGGACATGATTCTCATTCTTCTCAATACAAAATTCATGGTCTCAATGTTCATGTATGGTGTTTACCTTCTAAAAATCCTTTATCTTTATCTCATCCCCATGACAAGGGTGCTTCTAGTTGGTTAGATGGTAGCAAGTTTCTACATCTTACATTAGCCATTTCTCTTCCAAATAAAGAAGTGAAAGATTAGTTGATTAATGATGGTGCTCATATCGACTTATGAATCCATACTAAATGGAGAAGATAACTCTAACAGATCGAAACTAAATGAATGGTTTACCTCCTACGATAAAATCAATGTATATTCTTCTTCTGAATATACTATTAAAGTTCTTACATAAATTATAAGATACGACCTTTTCTATCATTTTTTTATAATGTATTTCAAAACCCATCATTAAGATAATGAACCAATTTTTCTATAAGCCACAGAGATTATATCCTAATTGAAGCTGCTGAGCTACATTTACCCATTATCTCTTAGCTAATTCCCCATTCTACGAATTAAGAAAAATACCAACATGAATGAATTGGATCCGATCCGATTTCACTTCTTTTTAGTTTCACTTTTCTACAAAACCTTGGAATCTTATCCGAGAAAAGCTGACACAATACAAATTCCCTCCCGGCACTAGTATGAAAGCACTTGAAAAACATCCACCCACAACCAAATTCACTGTTGAAGGCAGCTAATTCCAGGCCTGGCAGTGTTGAATAAATTCCCTCACGACAAGTTTCGGAAGAAAGCGTCAAAGTAATCACAGAGGATAACCTTTTTAACTTTGACAATGGCGTTTTGCATAAGCTGAAAAAACTGAGCCGGACTCTGCCCAAGGCACTTTCCGCCACGAAATCCAAATGGTTGACGTGCTTCATCAGAAAATGGGCAGTCATTATAACATGCGTCAAAACGGAGCAATCCATGCAGCATGTGAAACATCATATGACTCTACGTTTCCTGCACCCTTCTCATTATTCTATTCCAACGTCCTAATCCTATCGCATTAAAATATTTAGGGTGGCACAGATTCGCAGGCTCTGCTATACTCCATTACAAGTAAAGGAGAAAAACAAAATTTAGGGTAGTAGCTTTTGGAAGACCAGCAGGCTGTCATAATATAATATACGTGCTTATTAAGTAATGAACAGCCTTTTAGCATATGGTCATTGGTTATTGATAAGGTAGACCAGTTGATAGATAGGGTTAGAATATTTCTAGTGATATAAAAGAATTATTAGTGAATTGATAAGCTACAAAAGTAGAATACCGAGGTTGCTATTTAGTTTTTTTATTGTCTTGCTCGCTTGGTGACAGACCACCAATGAAGTTCGAGTTGTTGCTTAAAAACGTTGTTAATCATTGGGTGGAACCCCTGGAAGGAACGTGTACCCTATAATGGCTACATCTACACCAATGCTTCTGCAATAAGTAACTAGCAATTGCACTTTGGTGTGCAATGGGTATGCTGAATAGGTGTGGAAGGTCAATCAGAGAAAAAATGGTATGTTCATCACATACATTATAGTGCAATACATAAGGTCAATAGGGAGGAGGGGGATCAAGAGATAGAACTAGGGGATAAAGATAGAGAGGAGGATAGAAATAGAGACGGAGAAGGAGAGGGATGTGGAAAGAAGGGTAGAGACATAAGAGAGGGATCTAGAGAGATGGAAGAGATAAATATATAGAGAGGGAGAGATAGAAACATAAAGATATAGATATACGAATAGGGAGATAGAGAGAGTGAGAGAGGGGGAGACAAAGATGGAGAGGAAGATAAATAGAGAAACAAATAGAAAGTAGAGAGAGAGTGGGGGGGGGAAGGTGTATAATGAGTGAGAGGAAAATATATGGAGATAGACAAAGAGGGTATCTATTGTGGGAGACAGCCTAGTATTTGGGATGCCAATATAGTCTAGTCCATAAAAAGAGGTTATCTATGCCTAGGAAGAAGCATAGGTTGCTAGGGTAGTGGGAGTTGGTTAGTGATAGACCACTTAATGTTGTATCTTTTCACACAGAGTTATGTCTTCCATAAAATATTATTTAGTTGACAACTTTGTAGATTGTGTATGAAGCAACAAATTACCAAGATTGAATTTATATTTTTTCTTATATCATGTTTTGGTAGTGACATCAAATATTTAGCAACATTATCATTATATCATTGTGATTCCTGAATTTACATACCTATTCATATGGCCCTAACTTAGTAGTTGATAGCTTTGGAATTCAATATCGTTTCCTTTTCCCCGTACACCATGCCATTGATATGATTGAAGCCAACACAACAACTAGTGGCACACCTAAAATGTAGAATTACTTATTTCTCTTCCAACTAGTCAAAGTAGAGCAGATAAAGGGTTCAATTAAGTAGAACTAATTTACCATCATGAATGAAATTTATAAAATCTGCAAATAAATCTTATTGGTGCATAATGGTTTTTAGCTATACATTTCCTTTGGGAATTTCTTTCTATATTTTCAAGGGTGGGTAAGTTTAAATATTTTGTCAATCTTTTCTCTAATTCATGATTATTTCAAAAATTTGAGTGACTAATATGATTTAAACATTGTTTTAGAAATTTAGCAATTCTATGACACAAAAAGATGGAGAGTGTAACACAAAAAGAATGAAGTCATAGTAGCTTCAATTAAATACACAAACTCTTTTCAAAATTAAAATTGTCAATCAAAGATTCCACAAAATATCTACAAATTCTTAATTATTATAATTTTAAAATGAAAACTATCAATAAAAAATTTCACAAAACATCTACACACTCTTAGCTCTCATAATTTCAAACTCAACTAATTTTTTAATTTGTTTTCAAAAAGTTGTAGGATAAAGCTTATGATGTTTATATGTATTGATTGGAGGTTCCTACAAGAAGGTAGGTAGATTTTAGCTCAATGTGACTTTTTGGATGGTGTACCAATTAAACTCAGTTTTCTCTATATTTGAACATGACTCATTCTTTTAGACAACTCAAATTTAGAACATGGACATGCGCATGCCATGTGTTGGCAAATGTTTTTTTTGGCACATAACATAACAGGTGGCTACAGATTACATTTTTAAGAACATTGAATCGTCTTATTTCCTTACACTAGCAGTTTCTCCTCTTCATTACTTTTTGTATCCATGGTGATACATTGTTCGCTCTATGGCTCCTACTTCATTATCCACCTTCTTGATTGAATTTGGGGGCCATGAAACTGCAAGGTGGTGTTGGGTTGACCAAATAGATATGCTTTGTAGATGGAAAATTGGAGAGACACAATGTGATAGACTATAAATGAGGAAGCCTTATGGGAAGAGACATTGCCAGTGCAGGGCATCTATCAATGTTGAGACCCATTTGAGCTTCCTTTCGTCCATATGGTATGTTTTGGTGGTGAGCTTCATATAGTAAGGCATTGTAATTGGTTTCATAGATGTTTTCCACGGTAGAATGAGACTATATCAGTCGGCTAGATAGGAGGAATTTTTCATGAAAGACATGTAATTAGTATGCTTTTGGATTTCAAATTGTCCTTTGCATAAAAGATATTATTCTTATTTACTGAAATATACACATAGAAAGATAGGAAAAATAGATATGGGTGATTAAATACCTATAACTAGAATATGGCCTTGAGAAGGAAGAAGTTAGCATCGGTTTTGTTTGAGCAACTAAGTTTGCAGTATTACAACTATCAAAGATAAGCCAAGATTTTGAACCACCTCTGTCGTTCAAGAGGTATAACTATCTCATACAATATGCGTAATGTAATGGGATTTCTTACTTTAGATTTTCTACTTAATGTTTTGGAATGTAGTGTTCTATTATTAATAAATCTTAGTTGTATTTTCTACTCCAAGGCAAATGATATTGTTAATACTTGTATGATGCAAACAGACCTATTACAATGAGTTAATATTTGAGTGTGCAAGTATGTGTCATGCATGTTGGAGAAATTAAATCTGTAAGTTTGTTGAGTTCGTGTTACGTAGAGGCAACTGCAATGGAAGCCAATTACTTCTGATGGAGGGCAAAGGCTCTCAAGCTGGAGACTGTTTTTAATGCATCAACAAGATAGGGTTTAATGCAAAAGAAAAGCTAGTTGACTCAACAGGTGAAGAGAATACTTTCTCACTTTAATTTATGGAACATGAAGAACTCAAAGTTGTAATAGTATGTTATACGAGTCAACTGACAAAAGAATATGATTTGATATATGTCAATCATGTTGTCCTTCAAAACAGGAAAAGTGAAAAATTTGTGAGAAAACATCTGATGGTTGTGGGCAGTGCAATCATCTTGCACTTTCTATCTATGAATGCCAACCATTGATTTGCAAAAGTTAGCTGGTGCATTCCATAGTAGGAGATTCTTTCGATGTAATTAAATGACTCACTGGTGAACAATTATGTGATCGTTGTAAGAGGGTAAAGTTTATTGGTAAACGAGTCAGTGGTCATTAAGAAAATTCATTTGTTCTTGAAGATGAATTGACAAGGATGATGGAATGAGAATGTCATCCATTAAGATTCAAATGGTCACTCTTAGGTAAATTTTTCTGATTGGATCCCATGCAAAAGGCTTTGTGATGAAATAGGTTTCTAGTCTAGATGTGTGCTTACTTATCATTTTAATGTGCTATATAAAGATAGAGATGCCGATATCTTATGCTGACTCGTTTCCATAAAAAACCAATTTCATAATTATAATGAAGAGGGGTGAGATTAAGATTGGAATGCTAATATCTGGTCTATAATTTATGTTCATTTGTTATTATGGAAAAATATAAAACATGGATGTTATATGAAAGTAAAATGTACTTTGAAAGTTAATTATTTTTGCATCGAGATAAGTTCTTGATATTTTTCATTATATTTAATTACTGGACTTAAGATTGATAATATGATTGAAGAAAATCAAGTAGGAACAAGCTTTTACTTCTAGTTTATTGATTAGTAGTTGGTGATTGTTATTTTAATATAATATATAATTGTTAATTGATAATAGAGTTATAATATTCGAAAAATATTATTTAGACCATTGTAATATCCGCTATTTCAACTAAATATAAACATAAAAATAAACACAATTAACTTTAAAAAATAAAGC
Organism: Cryptomeria japonica; assembly: GCF_030272615.1. Taxonomy (NCBI): domain Eukaryota; kingdom Viridiplantae; phylum Streptophyta; class Pinopsida; order Cupressales; family Cupressaceae; genus Cryptomeria; species Cryptomeria japonica. Next base: position 706,142,662 of record NC_081411.1, on the reverse strand, counting down.
ATTACAGTGATAGTAATGCAACACACAAAAGTGTTTATGTTGCAAGTGATTCCACTAGATATCAATAGCAAGTAAAAAATGTGTAAGTGAGGATGCAAGAAGAGAAGAGGATAGAACATTGAGAGGAAGTATGGATGGTACATATATTCCTATGTAATACACTCTATAATGCAAAAGAGTATCAAGTGTAAGATGATAGCAACAATGTGGCATAATGAAGATTTATCAGTTCTGTAAAGCGGAAAATCGGTCGAACCCTAGTTGCTCTCCCCTCTTCCAACTCCAAGGAGAGAGAAGGGAGATTACTAGGGTTGATGGTTTTCACTTGGGAGACTTTACATTCAAAAGAGGGTTGAAACCCACAAGATCCAATCTCACACAATGCAAGATTGGATGCTAAATGCGTTTCAAGGGTTAAGACAGCAAGGCTACCCTCTTTTGTAAAGAATGTAGATAGAAGAATTAAGCTAGGAATGCATAGAAAGTGAGAAAGATTCACTTATAAACTAAGATAGGGATATAGTATGAAGCTGCGGACCTGGAATTAGCAGTAAAATGTCGATACAGCGCTGTCCTACAAATTTGAGCAAAAGTTGACGGGACGATGGCGCCCGGCGTGCACACAGTCCTCCGAAAAATCCGTGAAATGAAGGGGGATCTGTTCGTCTCTGCACAAGGATTCCAAATCTTCAATTTCAGCCGCGTACCTGCAACCTACACACAGAAAAGCGAAGACGATTGGGGGGTTAGGGATTAGGGGTTTGCCTTTAGGTCAAACCCCGGTTTTGGAATTAACCAAGAAATGAGTAGTGCTGTAAATGTAAATGTCTGTAATGTAAAACAAGTACTAATACCTTGTTGTAAGGATGTTTGTATCCTTATGTGCGAAGGTATAGATGTTGTTGTTTGTTGTATGTTGTATGTAGTATGTAGCATGTAGTAAGTGATCTCCTCTTCAATGGTTGAATCCTTGTTTTGAATGCAACACTTAGCCTTGAATGGAGACTTAGAAGGAATGCTTGAATGCTTGAATGCTTGAATGCTTGGGTATCATTTCCCCACTTTTTTCCGTCTTATCCCAAATGAGAGAGGAAAATGCCATTTATATACTTGTCAATTAGGGTTGATAGACTGATTTTCCCGACCTTAGGCCGACTAGGAAACAATAATTTCCAATTTGCAAACAAAAAGACCCGAAGTCTCATAGGAGACCGGGCCCAAAATAGGGCCAGGGACCAAGGCGCTGGGTGCCATGGTCCTGGGGGACCAGGGCGCTGGGCGCTCTGGTCCCACCTCCCGGGACAGCAGGGTGCAAAGGAGGTTCAGGCCAGGGTGCAAGAAAATGCAGTTTTTGGTGTCATGGACAAGTTTCGGGGTCTCCATTCAGGTTCCGTGTTGCATCGCCATCATGAAGACCAAAATGCAGTCGAAATTGCAAGTGTCACAATTTTAGGACGCTACATTTAGCCCCCACTTTAGCGGGAGTATAAGCGTACGCTCATACTTCCGGTAAACTACAAGGAAACAACATTGAAAGACTTTCACCACGTCAAGGAGGCAAGACACACCAAGCCCCCAGTGGACTAAGGATCTTACGACTTCGATTGACAAAGTAAAAGGGAAGATCATGAGGGAGAACCATGACTGTCAGTAGTAAGGTTCCCTCACTATGAGTCATGCAAAAGAAATACCAAAAATTTTCAAGACAAAGCTAAGTTCACCAAGAGATTTTCAAGTATCCTGAAGGAATAGACAGGGTGTATGCCCCCCTACGTTAAAGCGATCGCACACGCCTCAACGAGGGTGATTGTTTTAACGTAGTGATACACATAAGAAATGAGAAGGGAAAGGAGCACATTATCACAAAGATTTAGCCCCCAAGTGTGAGATAAACCCAAGGATAATGGACACAAAACACAAAGCACGAGGTGACTTTGCTTTCCTCGGGGTCAGTATGCTGTATGATAAGTCATGTATATATATCATATGTATGTATGCATAATTGTTCTTCATTCCCCAATCAAGGAAGGTCACCTAGAAGAAGGGAACACATGTGTCTTTTGAGTCAACATGAGAGAGACCAAAAGAGATCTCAATGCTTTGCATCGTCCTCAAGTAGACAACACTAAGGACAACAAATAGAAGAATGAAAATAACACATAGAAGAAGTAACAAAAGAGAGGAGGAGAGAATCTGCTATGCTAATGAAACTAGTCTAGCATGTCATCTACCCCCCGATCTTGCTGATCAATGTTTCGGGAAGGCAGGGAACACGCTAGAGGAGGAACATCCAACACAGCAGATGGAGCTATCACAAGATCCAAACAAGGGCTATGTTCATGTTCCGAGCCACGTTGTTCTTGTCTAGGAGCTAGGATAAGTGCTTTAGAAAATTCATTAGATAAATGGTTATCAATATCAACAAGTTCATATTCACAATCAGAAGCAAGAGGAGTAACATGTTCATCATGAATAACATTTTCATCTATATCATCATCAAGATTTATAAAAATAGGGTCTTTAACTCGCACAGGATCAAGACCATCATGCATCTTATGTTTAGGAGATTTTGGAGAAAATGGAATAATGCTTGTTGAAGGTGTTTTTGGAGATTGTAAAGTTTGAGAAGCGGCTGCTTGAGCCCTAAGATGACACTTTCATCGGCGTTCACGTGCAGAACGATTTCGTCTAGTCTTAGTAGGGAGTGGAGAAGATTGAGGAGGAGGAATGTTCTCATCCTTATCACTTGGGTGTTTAGGTTGTGGTCTCTTAGGCTGGATAATAGGAGAAGAAGAAGGTCTCTTCTCTCTATAAAAAGAAGGAGGAGGAATTGCTCCATATAAAGGAGGAATTTTTGGTTTAGGAAGAAGACCAAGTCCATCATGACGAGGAGGTATAGGTCTACTTTTAGAAGGTTTATTAGGCATAGACATAGTCACATCCATAGGGATGGGTTGGGAATCTTCTTGAGGAAAGACATTAGTTTTATCTTTCAAAGGAAGAACTTCCTTCTCAAGAACGATAGGAATATCAAGTTTAGGTGTTCTAGGTTCACTTAGAGATAGGATCATATCTGTTTTCCACTTTTGATAAGATTTGAACAGATGATCACTTCACGGAGGAAGAGATTGGAATTGTTTAGGCCAAAAATAATCAATAGGAATGCTAGAAGTTCTTTCAACTGGTTTAAAGAGACTATGATTGACAGTAACAACTTCACCATTATGGGGAAATTTCAAACACTTATGAATAGGAGAAGCAATAGCTTTCATGGAAGATAGCCAAGGATAGCCAAGCTTCACATGAAATTGTTCAGATGAAGGAATAATAGAAAAGTTCACATCAAGGGATTTGTTATGGACCTCAATGGGTAATGTAATAGAACCAATTGCAGGAGAAGAAAATGTATCAAATAATTTCACAACCACATCTGTTTTGTCATAGATCACTTGATTCAATTGCAAAGTAAAAAGAAATTCTTTAGTAATAACATTAACCATGCACGAAGAATCAATAAGCACTCCACGGCAAGGTGTATTCTTGACTTTTGCAACTATGTATAAAGGACCATCAGGTGCTCTAATGGTTTCACTAGAATCAAATGTGATGGAAGGTTCTTTAGGGATTTCTTGCTGCTCTACAAAGTTAATCACATTCGGAGTCATAGACACAAGACCATCAGATGAGAGAGAGGAATCATTAGCCTCAATCGCATTAGAGGTATGAGAAGGTAATGGATCAGTAAAAATTTGAAGATTTTGGTTAGGAGGAGCTACAGATGTGTTGCCTTTATCATTCACTCTAGAAACAGAGATAGTATTATTATCAATCAAATCTTGAATTTTACCCTTTAAAGAAAAACATTTTTCAGTATCATGCCCAGGTTGACGATGAAATTGACAAAAAGATTTGTTATCAAAATAAGGTGAAGTAATCTTTGCAGGATCAATTTGCCTTATAGGAGGAAGAGTAAGCACATTTTGTTCCAATAACTTATTCATAATACTATGCAATGATTCATTCAAAGGAGTATACTTTCTTTCTTTCTTGAAAAACTTAGAAATAGGAGGCACACCTGATGCTGCATTCACATTGTTGTTGATGATGTTTTCATTGAATTTGATGGAATCTCTGTTCGGTTTAAACTTCCCAAATGGTTGTTGACTGCTATCACCCTTATCACTCGGAGCCATAGGATGTGATTATTCCATTTGACTCACAGTCAGTTGATAATTGTGAAGAGTTGCACACAACTGTTGGAAAGAAGTAAACTCAGAAAACAGAAGTTTGTCTTGAATATCTTTTTGTAAATTAGAAATAAAGATTCTTTGAGTATCATTGTCAGGCACTGGAAAAGAAATTTGAGCATACAAATGCTTATATCTACCAATGAAATTAGTCACTTTTTCTTTAACACCGTGTTTACAATGCATTAAATCAATCAAAGTAACTTTAGGACTTATATTGTTTTGAAATTGTTGAATGAAAGCATTTGCAAGTTGTTCGAAAGAAGTAATAGAATAAGAAGGCAATGAGCAATACCATTGTAGGGCTTTATCTCTTAATGTTCTAGTAAACAATTTTGCAAGCAACCTTTGGTCATAAGCAAAATCGGTACAAATTGTTTGAAAAGTCTTAACATGTGTTAGAGGATCACCTTTACCGTTATAAAGCTCTAAATGCGGGATTTCAACATGTTTAGGAGGGATAGCTCGAACAATGTCAAGAGAGAGTGGGCTCGTAACATCAAATGTGGGCACACTAAACTTAGATTGATTCATAGAGGCAATTTGTTGCTGTAAAGAAGAGACAGTTTGTGCAAGATTGTTAATGGTCGCTTCAGTTGAAGAATTCATATTAGATGTGTTGGATTGAGATGGAGGTGTTATGTTATTGAAAGAAGGTAAAGAGTAAGGTGGTGGGACACTATGATAGTTAATCATAGGAGATGATTGGACAGGAGGAACACTACAAGGAGGAATGGAATGGTTAAATGAATTGCCCCCTTGTGTCATGTTCATTTGTGGAGATGTAATAGGAACACTCATTGAAGGAATGAATGAAGAAGTCGGATTAATTGAAGAAAGAGGGTTAATTGAAGAAGAGGGATTGCACCCATGACTAGTGATCATAGGAGGAATGTCTTGTATAGAAGTAGCCATTATGTTTGATGTAAAGGTAGGTATGCTAGCAATAGGAGTTGTCAAAGGAATAGAATGATTAACTTGTGTAGGAGGTTGTGTATAACCTAAAGTTTTGGCACAACTCTTCATAGGCATCACATTCGAATCCACAATGTGTGCAATACCACGCAAAATATCAATTCCATTCTTATCACTTTGAAGCATATGTTTTAGACCCTCAATTAAAGGAAGAGCTTGACTATCAGGGTGTTCTTGAGACATCCATTGTCGAAAATCGTCAAATTGATTATCCAATTTCGAAAGTTGTTCTACAGAAACCTCATGGAGAGCTTCTTCATCATTAGGAGGATTAGAGGAATTACCCATGTCCTCGTTAAAAAGACTACTCAAATTAGGTTCCATCTCCTCGGTAGTTAAACCTCGGAAAGACTTAATTCTACGGCTTCGTCTAATGGGAATAGTGTAAGTAGGGCTTATTGTTGTAAAATTCATGCACTAGAGAGAGAGAAAATTTTGAATTTTAGAGGTAGCAATTTTCAGTGAAATCAGCCAATCTTCTAGATTTAAGCTGTTAAATGCAATCACAACAGTCTCCCGAAATTTCGGAAAAAATGTCTGGGACCATGGCGCTCAGAGTGCACACGGTCCTTGCAACTTTTTTTGAAATTTGCAGGGATGAAAGTTATGATGATTTTAGAGCTAATCTGAAAAAATTGAGTGATTTTACGATCTGTAGATAGGCCAAATTAAAGTTGCAATCTCAAAATTGAACCCTACCCAAATTGTCGAAAAATGCAAAATTTGAATTTTGAAAAAGAGAGGGAAACTGAAATTTTGAATTTTATGATTTTAGAGAGAATACCAAAGGCAATACAAGTTTTGAATTTCAAAAGTTGACTCAATTTCACGCAAAATTCAATTTTGAAAGCGGAAATCAAAGTTGTTGTAATCAAGCACTTAATTTCAAAAGTCACAAATTGCAAGAATTTGAATAAAGTACTAAAATTTCGAATGAATGCAAACACACTTTTCAGATTTAGGATAGTAAGAACACCATTTTGACATGAATTTCAGTTACAACAATTTTTGAATGATTAGAAGCCCTAAACCAAGCAATCACAAGACCAACTTTGACTGTAATTTTGAAAGTGTTATAATTGATAAAATCAGCCAAAATTGTGGATTTTAGCAAAAAAATACAGTAAGATCTAGCTCCCGAAATTTCGGAAAAAATGTCGGGGACAATGGCGCTCGGAGTGCACACGGTCCTTGCAACTTTTTTCCAAATTTTCAGGGATGAAAGATATTGTGATTTTATTGCGGAATCCAAAGTTACAGCTGATTTGGAGATGTTTTGATCAGTGAAATTGTCGGACAAAGGTTGAATCAAGAGGGTTTCAAAAATTAGGGTTTTGACACTTAACCACTTAATTTTCAAAATTAAAGCACAAAAATGATTTGATAATTTGTAATAGAAGGGCAGATCTGAAACAAGCATTAATAATTAAATATTTCACAAGTTCAATTACTAAAAAGAAATTTTAGGGTTTTCATGCAATCAACCTCTAAAATTTGCAAAAGATCAAACATGGAAATGTAATCAAGGAATCCAATTTTCAGATCTAACCATGAATAATCAGAAAGGATGTTCACGTCGGGTTCACCAAAATGTAAAGTGGAAAATCGGTCGAACCCTAGTTGCTCTCCCCTCTTCCAACTCCAAGGAGAGAGAAGGGAGATTACTAGGGTTGATGGTTTTCACTTGGGAGACTTTACATTCAAAAGAGGGTTGAAACCCACAAGATCCAATCTCACACAATGCAAGATTGGATGCTAAATGCATTTCAAGGGTTAAGACAGCAAGGCTACCCTCTTTTGTAAAGAATGTAGATAGAAGAATTAAGCTAGGAATGCATAGAAAGTGAGAAAGATTCGCTTATAAACTAAGATAGGGATATAGTATGAAGCTGCGGACCTGGAATTAGTAGTAAAATGTCGATACGGCACTGTCCTACAAATTTGAGCAAAAGTTGACGGGACGATGGCGCCCGGCGTGCACACAGTCCTCCGAAAAATTCGCGAAACGAAGGGGGATCTGTTCGTCTCTGCACAAGGATTCCAGATCTTCAATTTCAGCAGCGTACCTGCAACCTACACATAGAAAAGCGAAGATGATTGGGGGGTTAGGGATTAGGGGTTTGCCTTTAGGTCAAACCCCAGTTTTGGAATCAACCAAGAAATGAGCAGTGCTGTAAATGTAAATGTCTGTAATGTAAAACAAGTACTAATACCTTGTTGTAAGGATGTTTGTATCCTTATGTGCGAAGGTATAGATGTTGTTGTTTGTTGTATGTTGTATGTAGTATGTAGCATGTAGTAAGTGATCTCCTCTTCAATGGTTGAATCCTTGTTTTGAATGCAACACTTAGCCTTGAATGGAGACTTAGAAGGAATGCTTGAATGCTTGAATGCTTGAATGCTTGGGTATCGTTTCCCCGCTTTTTTCCATCTTATCCCAAATGAGAGAGGAAAATGCCATTTATATACTTGTCAATTAGGGTTGATAGACTGATTTTCCCGACCTTAGGCCGACCAGGAAACAATAATTTCCAATTTGCAAACAAAAAGACCCGAAGTCTCATAGGAGACCGGGCCCAAAATAGGGCCAGGGACCAGGGCGCTGGGCGCCATGGTCCTGGGGGACCAGGGCACTGGGCGCTCTGGTCCCACCTCCTGGGACAGCAAGGTGCAAAGGAGGTTCAGGCCAGGGTGCAAGAAAATGCAGTTTTTGGTGTCGTGGACAAGTTTCGGGGTCTCCATTCAGGTTCCGTGTTGCGTCGCCATCGTGAAGACCGAAATGTAGTCGAAATTGCAAGTGTCACAATTTTAGGACGCTACAAGTTCTATGGTAACCCACTTTGCAAATGTATTAGATAGAGAGTTGAAGGACCATACCTTTAGAACAATTATTTTGAAACTACATAAGATCATATGACTAAACATTTATGATTAAATTTTCTTTTCTATCTATTTCATCCAACTAAATAATTAGCAATAAATTGGATCATCATGTTAATCCTTTTAAATGAAAGCATCAAACAACTTAAAAAAATAATACATCATTTTATCTATATTAGTCATTTCATAAATATCACATGTTTTCTAATATGCTCCTCTTTAGTCTTTGCAACATCTTTAGAAGTTCTAACTTTTTTGAATAGTACCAACTTTTTCAAAATAGATTTTAGCTAGTGATATTGTTTTAAGAAGATCAAAATGAATCTATTGATTCATTTCAAGAGTAGTTTTGACATTCTCAATGTTTTCCACACTTCTTCCAAGAAGGTTTTTTTTTGGAAAGTATCAATTTTGATTAAGTTAGAATTTTTAGTGACCTTAAGAGTATGTTGGTGAAATTACAATTTTCTTTTAGGCAAATTTTTTATATTTTGTGCAATCTAAAGTAGATGTGAATTTAAAAAAAGAACATTAAATAATTAATATTTAAGTTATCAAAGGGTGAATTAAAATGAAAAATTATATTAATTATTTAGGAAGGTGAATTTTAAATGAATTAAGTGCTTGGAAAAAGTAAATAATTATACAGTCACTTTTATGAAACTAAAGGATTAATATTAAAAAGTGATTTCCAAATTTTGTTGGGAAGGATCCAAAAGTGTGTACAAAAGAGAAATTGGAGGAGAAGGCGATTTCCAATATTTCATTTATCCCTATTTTCTTTAAGGGGTTTAATTTATTCTCCTCTACCTTAGATTGAACTCTAAGGTAATATTGAAGTTGGAGGTGAAAAATTCCTCCCTAGCCTATAAAATGTAATTCATTCAAAGTCATAGAATGTGAAAAAAATACTAAAGGTGGATTGACATGGTATTCATAGTTAAATTTTGGTTGGAATATAGCATTAGAAATCATGACAATCTCTTCACATTCTTCAAGAAAATTCTAACCGCTCCATGATCACCACTTCATCGGACTTTGTAACTCATCATGCGTTGTGCATTAGATGCAATCCACTTTGCTCCTTCCCTAGACAAAAAAAAAAATGCACCAAAATAATTTGAACTTATCCTCATACAATGATCACATGTGTCTCCATCATTACTGCTTATCAGATAATAAACCAACAAACTTGATTGGTTAGCATTTAATAGCTAATAGGGTTTACCAGTTATATTGCTTAGAAAGGTTTATCCCTTTACACCGGTTCATCTGTTCAACTCACAAACTTTACATACCGATTTACAATATTTTCCACAAAGCTCTTTTTACCAGTTACTAGCCATTCATGGAGTGGTAAAAAGCATAGTTGTACTCCACAATCTACTGCTAATGCTGAGCATGTATCATGGATATATTAAAATGGTGCTTTAACTTTGTAACTCATCACGCGTTGTGCATTAGATGCAATCTACTTTGCTCCTTCCCTAGTAAAAAAATAATGCACCAAAACAATTTGAACTTATCCTCATACAATGATCACACGTGTCTCCATCATTACTGCTTATCAGATAATAAACCAACAAACTTGATCGATTAGTGTTTAATAGCTAATAGGGTTTACTGGTTATATTTCTTAGAAAGGTTTATCTCTTTTCACTAGTTCATCTTTCAACTCACAAACTTTACATACCGATTTACAACATTTTCCACAAAGCTCTTTTTACCAGTTACTAGCCAATATCAAAAACAACAATATCAACAATAACATGAAATACCATTACCGGTTCAATTGACATCAATGACAACATATCATTAATACATGCTTATCTAAAATATGTATTAACATATCATTAATATTGTCGTTTGGAAGCACTACAAGATAGGTATGAAGTGACAAGAAAAAATTGTGTTCCCAATTTTGCTTATTAAATGATATTTGTGTTTTTAAAAGATTTTAGAAAAATCTAAAAAAAACAACTAATTAAAAAATAAAGAAAAAATGAAAAAAGGCAATTTTTTTTTTTGAAAAAGAAAAAAAAAATTTAATAAAAATTTATTAAAGAAAAAACACTTAAAAAAGTTTATTTTTTATTAGAAAGAACTATATAAAAAAAAACAACAAAAATAAATAAATTAGATTTCTTAACCCTCCCAACAGGGAGGGGTCCGTAGAGCCCTGTGGATACTTGCAGGTACTTTGAGGGGCTATAGTGCATGCGGTTTAACCACAGGTACACTATGGAGTCGCAGTGCTTGCATTTACCTGCAGGTACACTACGGGGCCGTAGGTACACTGTGGTTACCTGCAGTGCCTATGGGACCATAGGTACGCTGCAGTTACTCGCAGGGCATTGCGGTGTACCCGCAGTGCTTGCGGGCATGTAAAGCCCCCCGCAAAAAAAAAAAATTAAACAAAAAAAACTTGTAAAAAAAACGCTCCCCCCCACTTAAAATTTAATTTTTTAAAAATTTTTGAAAAAAAAATAGAAAATGCTTTTTTTGTAAGAAAATTTCCGACCTGTACCTGCAAGTCTGTACGACGAGGTAGGAGGGGGGAATTTTCAACTTGTGGTAATGGAGGCCGATTTCGATGAATTGATAGTTGATCTTGGGGTTTTTGTGACTTTTGAGTGCAATGGCAATGACAGATTTGGCCAAAAATGCTCCAAAATTGTAGATCGTTGTCGGGACAAGTCACCACCCTCCACCTTCAAATGACTCTAGATTTGGCCTCAGATGTCGGATTTGGATGAAACAAAAGGCGATTCTTAATTTCTCTAACCTCCTCAATCTAATGGTGACCTCATATTTGACCCAACAAGCTCAAATCATAACCTTTAATAGAAATCTCCAAAATGGAAACCCCAAATTTCTCTCAATTGGCAAACCAATGACACTCCAATAGCTCTGATACCATGTTGAGACATGGACTAGATAGGAATCGAACCTGAGACCTTCAATACGTTGTTGGAGTACTCTACCATTGAGCTATTGGCCCCTCTTGGACTAGTCCATTGACGGTCTAGGTGTGGCTTATTTTCAACACCAACACCCCTTAAGCCATACGTTTCGTGTGCTTGGGGCTCCTAGCCAGACCTGGCTCTGTTACCATGTGATATTTTTCCAAGATCAAGAGGCAATTGAAAGCACAAATAAGAGAGAATAAAATAGATGATAGGAATAAACTATATTCTATCAAGATACAAAATATGATCAACTAGATCGTTACAAGATGTTGAATTGATTTCCTGTACAAACAATGTAGATGAGCCTGCTTATATAGGCAAGGCTATATGGATATGTGAGCACACAAACATGACATGTGGCTCAATAAGAAACAAGGGTTGGTAGAAAATAGGTGTGGGTAGGTAGGAGAAACAATAAAATATTACACATGAGGTGGATCACCCACCAAAGATGGAATTATCACTCCACAATAAGTAGATATGATAAAGTAGTAACAAGATCAACACCATAAAAGGTGGAAATTCTCCTACACACACTATCCCAATGTGACACAAACACCCAAGTGTCTCATACCCAAACTACTATGAAATGCATGTACCTAAGTAAACTTAAGTAAAGTGTCATAATATCCATGATGAATAATTATTTACACCAACAGTCTTGATCTACCCAGCAAGCTCCTCCATGGCATCTATAGTGATCATCTTTGGGGTAGCAAGAATAGCTTCTAACTCTTTATACCCTCTCTACAAGATCTCAACTTTTAGTATCAACTATGTTTGTAGTTCCTACAGGGATCTTGTTCTCTTTACATGTTCATGTTCATAAGCTTTCAGCTTATGTTGAAGTTCAACAACTGACCATCCATAGTACACTAACACATTTCGGGTCATTTTTTGATGAACTATCGCCATAATTCTGACATATTATTATCGTAGATCCGACGGAATGACAAAAATTTTTTTGTCACTAAAATTTTGTTGGGTTATTTGACAGATAGATGTTCGAAAGAATTTTGATGCCTTTTTTTTTGGAATTTGATACATAATGTGACAGTCTAATTCATTGGAATTCTGATGAAGTCGCCAATCTTTCGATGAACCATGAACTGGGTTTTTCATCAGAATTCCAACAAAAAAGGGCATTATTCTCTGACAAAAATGGTGCACCTGCAACGAAATTTTTTTTCACAAGTACAACATTCCTGACGGAGCATAGTGCCCTTTTTTGTTGGAATTCGAACAACAAATGCAAGGAAGCTACAATGGGAATGATGCACCTGCAACAAATTTTTTTGTCACAGGTACAACATTCATGTCGAAACATAGTGTCCTTTCTTGTTGGACTTCTAACAACAAATGCAAGAAAGCTCTAATGAGAGTCTTGTGTCTATGAAGAAATATTTCATTGTAGATACAACACTCTTGTCGGGGCCTATGTTGGGCATGACCGTCGAAATTCTGACAAATAGGTTATATTTTAAAAAAAAAACAATTGCCATCAAGGAATATAGAGCATTGCAAATATGGAATATGATTTTATAGTATTTCTCAAATATTGAACTACCCCTATATAACTCCTTACCTCAATGACTAACTAACTATGGTAAACTATATATTCTAACAATATACAAAATCAACAATCCCATATATTCTAAAAATATACAAACACAACCAAGATGGACTATTTGGGTAATGAAGACTCTTGGTTCCCAAAATGGACGACGGGTTTACACTGCTACAGGGTAGAGACCAAGCTAATTTCCTCCAAATATTTATGGAGAGCCACCTCCAACTATCAATATTTGTCAAGCTTGGACCAACAATAATAAGGACAAAAATTCCTTCTACACTTTAGGCTCTGCAGAACCCGAGAGGGTGATCCCTTTAGTAAGATCTCCTTCTCTCTGCACAACGATACTTTGGAACTTACTAAAACAAAGAAGATTATCTCATAATAAGACTGCACAGAAAGGGAGAACGCTCAAGGATGGAAAATCCTTCAGTGATCCTCAACCTTAAGATGGAGTATGAGAGAGGGTGGGACGAATTTCAGAAAATACATAAAACTTAGCAAATGATATTATGATATTTATAAGATTCATTCTGAGAAATCATAAACAAGATAAATTGGAAGCTGAAAACCTAATGACATTTGCTAGCAAATACTAGTGTCTTAGTCATTTGGGTTACAGAGTCTGTGAAAAGTGTTACTGAAAAATCTGATAAAATTTTGTCTAATAGCTAGTCTAGCCTAATACAATACTACCTTACGATATTGTTCTACTTACAATCCTTCACTAGAAATTATTATCAAATCCTATGGAAAGCCTTATTTTCTTTGTAATCTCATTCAAGCATTTTAATTGACCCCTTGGACTAAATCATTGAATGGAAGAATACATACATCATAACAATGCAACAAACAAACAAAGCCCTTGATCCCATTTACTTAAAAGCAGATAAAATCACACATAGAAGAGTAAAGAATAGGAAAAATATATTTGCATTAATATCATAAGCTATCTTTTATCAGATGATAGCCAAAAAATTAAAATACAAAATAACCCACTTGAAAAAGGGAACTTGCAACAGTTCTATTATATTTTTCGCTGCAAAATAACATTATAGTCCTTGTTATTTCCTATGACTCTCTAGAACTACTTGGAACCTAACCCTGTAGAATAGCTCTATTTTACAAAGATATTTCTCAGAAAGATCAGACCCTAACTAATGGCCTTGAATTCCCTTTTATAGAAGACAATGGAGCAACAAGCTTTAGGCCAAAAGACACTTGTCAACAATAGATTCAAACCTTACAGGCTGTACAAAATTCTGTTACAAAATATTCTTATCTACATATTGATGCCCATGATGAGGTGGAACCAAAATCCTCAATGAATTTTTGTTAGAAACAAAAACACTTGAGCCACACCGATATCACCCTGACACTCTCGGATGGACCCCTAGGTGCTTAATTTGTTCCATATCATTTCTCTTCTTGAAAAGGAAAACAGATCCCGACATGTAAAAAAAATTTCCCATCGAAATAGAGGAAAGTCTCCATCCTTTATGCCCTGGATTAGAGAAAATGGAAAGAGGAACTTGGGGGTAAACAAGATTTGTTGAGAAGGAATTGTAGCTTCCATGTTGTTGTAGAGATGACTGGCTGCCAATCCTCCCTTGAACAAATCCTTCTTTCAGTTCCCCATGAGCTCCCTCTTGGAACACTCTGCCAACAAAAAGAAAAGTAAGAGCGGGGAATAGGCCTAGGGTGACTTTTCTTGAAAACAAAAGGATTTCACACCCCCTCTGGCAATCCCCTTATCTTTCACAACCCCTTTGGCATAAAACAACATCATGATAGTCCTGATACTTACTATAAGTATAGATCCAATAGCCAACAAAATGAGAGGGGGGGGGTGTGAATCATACAAACTTAATCTTCTATAAAAACATTAGATTCAACCTCGGTAACATATATATCAGTAATATAACCAAAACTGTTAAACATACAAACTCAAAAGCATATAAACATCATAAACCTCATAACACCATATTTAATGCGGAAACCCAAATAGGGAAAAACCTCTGTGGGATTTCAGACCCACTAAGAAATATAATCTTCTAGAGTATGCTCAGTTAAAAGAAAATCCTGTTAAAGATTACAAAGACATTGTTAGATGTGACCCGGTTAAGAGATTTCTCTCAGATCTATTAGGATCTTCACCTTGTTAGAAGTGACCTTGTTAAAGGATTTGAAACACTCAATCAGAATGTCACCTTGCTAGAGGGTTTTACAAATAAGATTGTTAAGTCCACTAGGTTAAGATATTTTCTGTCACTTTCTCAAAATAATAGTATTAAAATCTATCTGCAACTTCACATCTAAATGCTAAAGCAGATTCCTATTTGTTCAATACAATCTAGACATATAACTAATCTTGTCTATCTATTGGGCTTCTATACTCTGTTATTCAAATAGGTCTTCAAGCTTCTGTGCTCGGTAATCACTATGTAGCATCCCAGTGCATACACTTGCCCCCATACATTGTTTATCAACAGTTTCCTATTTATAAACAATTAGGTAACCGCTTAATCTCCTTGATCACATTTCCCATGATCAATCATAGCCATCAGATCTTCAATCTTTTCAAGGTTCAATGCATTTTTTGATCTGAAAACATTTTACCCTACCTTGTAACTTGTGCTAGGGTATTGCGGTTCAATCTGCATTGTAGATCTTCATGTCAACTTTCCATTGTCTTAGATTTGTTAACAAACTTCATCCATGGCTCACCAATCATTTAATTAGTTCCAGCTCATCAGCTTCCTTCATTAAATAATGCATGTAAACATTTAATGCATTCTATTATAGCTCGGTTACAACTCAGTTATAACTCGGTGAATACTAAACTTCACTCGGTAGACATTCTGCCTTCATTAACCGATAGTGATAACCTTAGGGTTTACTAACTAGGTTCCTTAGGGTTTACCGACTAGGTTCTTTGCTTGGTAACATAGTATAGTATTATCCTTACAATTTACAACATATGTATGATGTTAAAACAATCTAAACATCATGATCTCATCATTGTCTGACTCAGTAATAGTTGCCCATTGAATACCTTATTCATCCCCTTATTCATCATATTCTTTCCTGTGTCTTTTACTGACATCTTTATACTCTTTTAAATCATACTTCTCAAGATATGGCAACATCATACTGAATTAGAAAATCAATTTCTTAACATCAATGAAAAAATAATAATAATAAGATAGTAAACATCTGAAATCAGTTATATCCATAATCATCAACAACCTTCTCAATATCCTTATGAAATGCCAACAATATTTTGTTGTCTGTTATAATGCTATATTGCCAACAATCTCCCCCTTTGGCATTTATGGCAAAACCAATTGATTTGACCTTAAAAAGATTCGGATTGCTGTGATTCTGAAATGCTGAAATGCTCTCCCCCATTCATTAGACTTCTCCTCTTTTCTTCAGTCTTCTTTCCAATCTGTAATTTTCTTTTAGTCTTCTCCCCCTTTGACAACAATGCCAAAAAGTAAAGAACTAAAACATAATTTCTTTCTGTATGAAGTGATTTCCTGCTGTTGTGTATCAACTGAGTCTCAGTCAAAGCATTTTGTCTTTAATTGCTGTTCCCTATATTGTTTCCTTTAATATTTCCTGTATACCTTTAGAAAACATCCTAAAGTGTGTAATGTAGCATCAACTCCTAAAAGATATTCAATAGAGTCATCAGATTGATGCTTTCACCGAACTCGATCAGTGAGTAGAAGATAGGGGTAGGACCCCTAACTTACTTCTGAGATATTCAAAAGTGTCCCTTGGTAGTGGCTTGGTGAAGATATCTGCTATTTGTTCCTTTGTGCTAACATATTCCAACACCACTTTCTTCTCTTGAGCTTCTTCTCTAGGATAATGATATTTGATAGAGATGTGTTTTGTCTTAGAGTGCATAACAAGATTTTTTGAAATATTAATGGCACTAGTATTGTCACAGAATATAGTTACTAGCTCGATAATTTTCTCATTTATACCTTCCAACAATTGTTTGATCCATGCAATGTTGGTACAATTCAATGTTGTAGCAACGTATTTAGCTTCTGCTATTGACTGTGAAACACATCCTTGTTTCTTGCTAAGCCAACTCACTAGTCTTTCTCCTAAAAAGAAAGCTCCTCCACTTGTGCTTTTTCTGTCATCAATGTTGCCTGTCCAATCAACATCAGTATAAACTTTTAAATCAAAATCATTTCCTTTCTGATATACTAAGCTATAATCCCCTGTGCCTTTCAAGTATCTAAAAATTCTTTTGATTGTTGTCATGTGTGTTTCCTTAGGATTTGCAGAGAATCTTGCAACTATACCTACTACATGTGCTATGTCTGGTCTGCTATGAACAACATATTGTAGTTTTCCAATCATGGATCGGTAAAGTGTCTCATCAACAGATGCAGATTCATCATTCTTTGATAATTTATAGTTGGTAGTCATAGGAGTACTTACTAGTTTTGAATCCTCCATTCCAAATTTCTTCAAGATTTCCTTTATGTACTTGGATTGAGTAATGAAAATCTCATTTTTCATTTGCAGTATCTGTAAACCTATAAAATACTTTATCTCACCGATTAATGACATCTCAAATTCTTTGCTCATTTCATTTCCAAAGTTCTTGCATAAAGAGTCATTTCCACAAAATATAATATCATCAACAAATATGGCTGAGATCAGTATTCCATTTTCATCATTCTTCATGTACATGTTGTTGTTCTCACTTGTCCTTATAAAACCAATCTTAATCAAATAAGAGTGTAATCTTTCATACCATGCTCTAGGTGCTTTTTTCAGCCATATAAAGCTTTGTTCAATTTACATACCTGATCTTTATTATTGTCTTCAACAAATCCTTTAGGTTGTTCAATAAAAACTTCCTCTTCTAATATTCCATTCAAAAATGCAGATTTGATATCCATTTGATATACCTTGAATTTTTTGAAAGCAGCATAGGCCAACAATATTCTTACTCCTAGTCTAGCAACAGGTGCAAAAGTTTCACCATAATCAATTCCTTCTTCTTGAGCATAACCTTTGCAAACTAGTCTTTCTTTATTTCGAATGACTTCTCCTTTTTCATTTAGCTTGTTTCTTAAAATCCACTTTGTACCGATTACATTCTTGTCCTTTGGTCTTGGCACTAGTGTCCATGTGTCATTCTTCTTGATTTGATCAATCTCTTCTATCATAGCATTTATCCAATCTTCACTGTTAAATGCCTCTTTCACTATTCTTGGTTCAAATTCAGATATCAAACATGTGTATTGTCTCAGTTTGTTCCTTGTCATCACTGGATCATCCTTATCTCCTATAATCTAACTTGGTGCATGATGGCTTCTGACATAATTGGCTAATATAGGCTCGGTAGGCTCTATATGATCTTCTTCATCACTCGGTAGCTGGATATTCTCTTCATTTTCTTCAACAGTCTTCTTGGTAAGACTTCTCTGTTGAACATAGACAAATTCATCATAGTGTTATGGTTCCTTGGAATTTCCTTCATCATTTCTTTCTGCAAATTCATCAATTTTCACTTTTGCACTTTCTACTATTTTGTTAGATGATTTGATCAAACATTTAAACGCTTTGCTTCTAGAAGAATAATCTAGAAATGTTCCTTCTTCACTTTTCTGATCAAACTTGCCATTTCTATCATCTTTGTGAACATAGCATCTACTTCCAAAGATTTTAAAATAACTTACATTAGGTTTCTTATCATACCAGATTTCATATGGTGTCTTCAAAGTACCTTTCTTCAATTGAACTCAGTTCAAGGTATAAACTATTGTGCTTATTGCTTCTCTCCAAAATGTTTATGGCACCTTCTTTTCAATCATCAGTGTTCTAGCACAATCCACAATAGATCTGTTTCTTCTCTCTACTATTCCATTTTGCTGTGGAGTTCTCAGTGCAGAGACTTGTCTTTTAATACCATGATCATTGCAAAATAAGTTGAACTAATCAGATGTGAACTCTCCTCCTTTATCTGATCTATGATATTTCAGTTGTCTTCCTGTTTCATTTTCAACTCTTGCCTTGTACCATTTAAACATTTGAAAAGCTTCTGATTTTTCTTTTAAAAACATTACCGATATCATCCTTGAATAGTCATCCACAAATAATATGAAATATTTATCACCATAATAACTTTGAACTTTCATAGGACCACAAAGATCAGTGTGCACTAGATCTAAAATTCCCTTAGAAGTGTAAGACTTACTTGTAAAGCTTGATCTTGTCATCTTACCCATCTATCATCCTTGATACATAGCATTCTCAGGTTTTTCAAGACTCGTTAGACCTCTTACTCGGTGCTTCTTGCTTATTTTGATCAGATTATCAAAATTGAAATGACAAAACCTTTTATGCCATAACTAGGTATCATCTATCTTTGCATAGAAACATTTGTTACGAGTTGAGTCAAGGTGAAATGTGTTACCTTTTGTTTGTGTCTCGGTAGCAGCTAACTTTCCATTCTTGTCATGAACTTTGACAATTCCTTTATGAAATTCTATTCGGTAACCTGTGTTGTTTACTGTGCTACACTAAACAAATTGTATTTCAAACCTTCAACCTAATAAACATCATTGAATCTTGCATTATCAAGAAGTGTTATAGATCCTTTACCTTTTACTGGACATGGTGCATCATTACCAAATCTAACATAGCCTCCATCATAATCTTCTAATATAACAAACTTGTGTTTATCTCCTGTCATATGATGTGAGCATCCACTATCTATAATCCAAGAATAATTAGTGTTTATGTGAGATATTAGGGCTTTTTCTTCATACCTTTCTTCATTTGATCCATCTTTGATAGCCACATAAACTAATTCCTCTGTATCTGTATCATCTGATTTATCATCATTGGATTCCTCATCAGCTATTAAGCATGTCTTTCTATCTCTTCTTCTGAAGTCTCGATGTCCTCTGTAATGATTATCTTTCTGTCTGTCATCTCAGTAATCTCTCCTTTCAGTAGAATCTTTGTTAGGATAGTTAGAAGCCATATGTCCTATCTTATCACAATTGAAACATTTCAAAGGTAGTTTTCCTTTATACCTACCTTTTGCCTCTCGGTAACCTTTTGGCTAGTAGTGCTTCAAACTCTTCTTGCTTTTTGATTTCCTCATACAGTTTGTGTACTTCCATGTTCTTATGAAATCTTTCACTTGCTCCATTGTGATCTCCTTCAGAGTACTTATACATTCTTTCATTGTAATCATTAGATTCATCAAGATGAAAAGAACTAAATGCAGATTTAGCTTTATTTACCGAAGATCCACTGTTATCAAAATTACTTAACTCAAATGCATGTAGCTTACCAATAGTAGCATCTAAAGAAACTGACATATTAGGTAAAGACCTCAATTCATTGATTGTAGAGACTCGAATTGCATAAGCTGGTAGAATGGTTCTCAACAAGTTACTTGTTATATCCTTTTCTTCAATAGTTCCACCTTCTCTTTTGATTTGATTGACAATCTCCTTTAGTCTTGTACTATATTGAGTTATGTTCTCACCTTCATTCATCCTCATAGATTCAAGTTGTTCTCTTAGACTATCTACTTTTTCTCTTTGAACATGTTCATCTCCTCCATATACTGATATGAGCTTATCCCACATTTCCTTTGCATCATTGCAACCTTCTAGATCATTAAACTCTGAGTCGGTCAATACAAATGTTATTTCAATCATTGCTTGAATATGTTCTTTCTTTGCCTTTATCTCTTCCATAGTCAATGGCTAGGTGCTCGGTGTAATAAAATCACTCTCTAGATAGTATACAACATATTCTCCAACTCCTGATTGATCCAGCTTCATCGTTTTCTGCCATGTAGAGAAACTTGACTTGTTCAGCTTTGGTGCATCCCTCTTATACATCTTTGGATCTTTAACTCAAGTGCCTTTAAACTTTTCTTCCGAAGTCCAAAGCTTTGATACCAATTGATAGTCCTGATACTTAATATAAGTACAGATCCAATAGCCAACAAGATGAGAGGGGGGGCATGAATCATACAAACTTAATCTTCCATAAAAACATCAGATTGAACCTCGGTAACATATATATCAGTAATATAACCAAAACTGTTAAACATGCAAACTCAAAAGCATATAAACATCATAAACCTCATAACACCAGATTTAACGTGGAAAACCAAATAGGGAAAAACCACTGTGGTATTTCACACCCACTAAGAAATATACTCTTCTAGAGTATGCTTGGTTAAAAGCAAATCCTGTTAAAGATTACAAACACATTGCTAGATGTGACTCGATTAAGGGATTTCCCTCAGATCTATTAGGATCTTCACCTTGTTAGAAGTGACCTTGTTAAAGGATTTCAAACACTCAATTAGAATGTCACCTTGCTAGAGGGTTTTACAAATAAGACTGTCAAGTCCACTCGGTTAAGAGATTTTCTGTCACTTTCTCAAAATAACAGTAATAAAATCTATCTGCAACTTCACATCTAAAATGCTAAAGCAGATTCCTATTTGTTCAATACAATCTAGACATAGAACTAATCTTGTCTATCTATTGGGCTTCTATACTCTGTTATTCAAATAGGTCTTCAAGCTTCTATGCTTGGTAATCACTATGTAGCATCCCAGTGCATACACTTGCCCACATACATTGTTTATCAACAGTTTCCTATTTATAAACAATTAGGTAACTGCTTAATCTCCTTGATCACATTTCCCATGATCAATCATAGCCATCAAATCTTCAATCTTGTCCAGGTTAAATGCATCTTTTGATCTGAAAACATTTTACCCTACCTTGGAACTTGCATACATTTCTTGGAACTTGTGCCAGGGTATTGCGGTTCAATCTACGTTGTAGATCTTCATGCCAACTTTCCATTGCCTTAGATTCGTTAACAAACTTCATCCATGACTCACCAATCATTTAATCAGTTCCAGCTCATCAGCTTCCTTCGTTAAATAACGCATGTAAACATTTAATGCATTATGTTATAGCTCAGTTACAACTCGATTATAACTCGGTGAATACTAAACTTCACTCGGTAGACATTTTGCATTCATTAATCGATAGCGATACTCTTAGGGTTTACCAACTAGGTTCCTTAGGTTTTATCGACTAGGTTCTTTGCTTGGTAACATAGTATAGTATTATCCTTACAATTTACAACATATGTATGATGTTAAAACAATCTAAACATCATGATCTCATCATTGTCTGACTCGGTAATAGTTGCCCATTGAATACCTTATACAACCCCTTAATCATCATATTCTTTCCTGTGTCTTTTACTGACATCTTTATACTCTTTTAAATCATACTTCTCAAGATATGGCAACATCATACTGAATTAGAAAATCAATTTCTTGACATCAATGACAAAATAATAATATCAAGATAGTAAACATCTTAAATCAATTATATCCATAATCATCAACAACCTTCTCAATATCCTTATGAAATGCCAACAATCTTTCATTGTATGTTATAATGCTATATTGCCAACACATCATACCAGAGAAATATCATCCATCTAGTGTCACAAAATATGCAACGAATCTATCCATAATTATGTTCGAACAACATCCTCTCATTGATGAAAAATTTCTCTTGGAAAATGAATAGGCTTGTATCTGTTTCTACCCATTTTATCATTTGCCTAGTGAATTTATAATCAAAATTCCTTTCAATGTGGCGGTGCTCACTCATGTGAAGAATCATCATCTTGATATCTTCTACTCACCTTATCAACTATGGATTTCAACAATCATGCCTATAACTCAAGACATCGCCATCTTCTAGGCCATCACTTCATTTCCACCTGCATGTGTTCACCTTACGTGAATGATTTTATTATGATATTATTCCTTTGTCAATGTACAGTCTGCTGCTTTAGGATCTCTGCCAACAGACAAATCTTTGAATTCATCAGAGAACTCATGATCCATCACACTTGTACTTGAAGCTTATCCAAATTCTTTCACATCTTTGGGATATCATCTTTGACTATCTAATCAATCCTAAACCGACAAGTCTAAATCCCATTCATTCTCCCTTTTCCCGTGAGCTACAATTGGTGCCTCCAAAATCCCTCCTAACTTCTCATTTGATACTCAATCGCAAATCTTATACAACTTTGCAAATCTAATGGTCATTTCTTGTTGACATAGTGGTTTGATTTTCCATCTATATCCGTGGACCCACAAAATCCTGACTGGATATTGGCATATCATCCTTCAACCAAACTCCATTAGCAACCTCTCAGTAGGTCTTCTCGATCAGCCTAGGACAATTGGCATCATCTCATGATGTCGTGGTTTGTAATCTCCCTGCAACTTCTATCACGGTAATATGAGGGTCATCTGATCTGTTCAATATTTATCGCTTTGCATACTGCTCGTTAACTCTTCGAAGATTTAAAAGTAGAGAATGTTTTACCTCAAGATAAAACATCTCCATTCATTCTGAGCACATGCAAATTGATGGGACTGTTAGTAGATCGACCTTTACCTCCTGCAAACTGGTAATAAAATGTTTTTGATCGGTTACACTGCTAACCATACTGGTTTCTGCCGATAACACACGACACAATCTCATGATGTCATGATCATTATAATCCTCACTTCTTTTATCATATAGAAGTTCTAGCCATTGGATCCATCCTATCTTTAGAAAACAGTCAGAGTACTTATGATTCTTTGGACATAGGAAAAATACGGCATGGGCATAAGTATTTTAAAAGGAGACTGGTAATAGGAATGTTATGCACATGACTTAGGGAAATTATTATTTCAAAAACCAGTTGATCATCACTTAATGCTTAGGAAATAAGATGGCCCCACTCATGGAAAGGGTACCCACAACTTTAAGTGGGAAAAAAGTAAAAGTAGAATATATCATTGCTAGGGTTTTCTTCACAAAATGTAAGAAGTTTTGATAAACCCTAAACCCTAGACCTTGGATCGTTCATAGATGATACAAGTAAAACTTGAAAAACAAATGTTTTGAGCTCAAAAGTTGAAAATTTAATGCAATCAATTTTTAGAGTTATCAGTAGCTCTAGTTGGGGATGCTTATTTTACAAGAATAAAGCGAGAGACCAAAATCTTTGAGTGAAGTAGACCAACTGCAGGGCAGACCAAAAAGAAATTACCTAGATAGGGTAGCCTCTACTGAAAGGAAACTAGACTAATATAAACAAAATCTAACTAATGCTCATGGATAACAACTACTTTAAGAAAAGTAGAACCTCAAAAATTGTCCATGAACAAGCAATTTAAGAGGGGATTTATTTATAATTCCATTGGACATAGAGTCAGAAAAACTTACTCTACCCCAAAATGCTTTGTGGCCTGCATGATCAAACTACATATGATGGCCCAATGTCATCAACCAATTGCAATCGATATTTTCCCCTATCAAAAATATAATTCTCTTCTAAAAGCATCAAATATAATGTAATAACATAAGTGGAAAACCATTTTTCAAACTTGCTAGCTATTTTTATCTGTCCACTATGCTTAATTTTATCACTGCAATTACTACTAAAAATTTTAAACGTGTGCAATGATATAGAACATTTGCTATTTTGTGACATATATGCAGTGTACCTAACATAGCACACATCCTAACTACAACCGATATCCTTTTCTACAAAAACATCATCTTGTTGAAAAAGGAAATTCTCATATTCTGGCAAATAACTGAGAAAACATGACTTTCTTACAATATCAATCTGGCCACTGAAATAGGGACTCTCTGAAAAATCCACCTTCTTATTGATCATAACAAACAAATTCATATCAAGGGGAGGGAAAGGATTAGAGATGACCTCTTCATAAATTTCATTTTCTTTCTCTGTATCTAATTTAATATCAATGATGTCAGCAATAAGGGAAAATTGATCATTGTTACCTATCTTTAAATTAGGTATTACACCTTTATCTTTATAATATTCCATTTCAAAAGCTGATACAATAATATCCAAATTCTCATTTGTTTCTTCATACAAAGGGTTAAGAACAATATGAAAACCCTTCTCAAAAATATTATAACAAAGCTCCAATTGATCTTCATCGCATCTTCATCAAATACGACATTGATATTCTCACTAAAGTTATTTCTCATCTTATCTTCAGGTTTATCAGGAATCCAGGAATTAGAATCTGAACTGGAGCAACACCTAATATTATGATTTCCATAATATGAATGTGATAACTCAATGATGAATGAATAGTACCAAACTGGTACTAAGAGGGGGGGGAATTAGTAGAGACAAAAACACACACCTAAACTGGTTTGTCAGCAGACATTGTGCATTGACAGACAAACAATAACACCAGTCCTAAAACAGAGTACAACTGGCAAAACCCAGAATAACTAAGACAAGCATAAACCGGTTGACACTTATCTTCTCATATAATCTAACACTTCATTTCCATTTCACCCTAATGTATGAACATGTATTCTATCATCAAAGATATACATATAAGCAACTAGATCAACATGATTCACCACTTAACAGAAAACAACATAGCATCACATGAAAAATACATCACATATGACACACATTTTTTCACCTGGAAATCCAACTGGGAAAAACCACGGTGGGGATGAATACCCACAAGCTTGTTTTTGAACTCTTTAGAAGTCCACTCTGTTAGGAGCCTTGTCCGGTTAAAGACTGATACAATAGGTTCTGTTAGGAACCGATCTTGTTAGGGATCACCTGGTTAAGGGATGGGTAGAATACCCAGTTAAGGGTTAAACCTTGTTAAAGGTTACCTTGTTAGAGGATTTCAAGAACTCAATGGTTTTGAGTCACCCTATTAAAGGATTTACAGCAAGCCAGTTAAAGCCACCCTGTTAAGGGATTTCTCAACTATTGAAGTGGTTAGAGATCAATAGGTATTACAATGA
Organism: Cryptomeria japonica; assembly: GCF_030272615.1. Lineage (NCBI taxonomy): Eukaryota > Viridiplantae > Streptophyta > Pinopsida > Cupressales > Cupressaceae > Cryptomeria > Cryptomeria japonica. The sequence continues at coordinate 706,117,095 of NC_081411.1, read as the reverse complement.
TCTGGTAACAACACTCAATGCCAATGCAAATCTGTTTAAGCTCCTCTTCACCTTCTGCGCTTACACTCTACAGGTATCACTTCTCTCCTCTAGTCTGGCAAGAATCACGTATCCCTTCTCTTGGATACACACACAAATTTTGCCAACAACCCTAGAAAGACTCACAACATCGACCTTATAGGAAAACAGATAGATCGGTAGCATAAACCCTAAACCCTAAACCTGTTAGGTTAAGGAATTCAAATAGTTCAATCCTGACTGTTGAGGATACTGCATTAATCTCCATCATTCATTTTCCACCGATTTCATAGTGGCTGATAACCCATCACACATTATCACCATTTACAGACTTCACATATTCCTGAGGTAGATAGGAATAATCTCCTTCATGCAAGATCCTTCACATGCACAAGGCTGACATGGAAACATTATCTGTTCTTTGTTATCATGCAAACTCATCACACAAAGTCATCGATTGAGCCACACTAGCTTGAAGCACTTCAACCGGAAACCCTAAAGTTGAGACTACCAACCAGTAGTCATACAATGCTTCCATGTGCCGGTTCACCTTGAACAAGCACACCGCTTCACTTTGGCACAAATGTCGGTTCACAGTGTTATACCGGTTCTCACATATGTTGGTTCTCACCTCTTCCACATATTGACATCAATGACAACATACAATGTCATTATGTCCTCATACCAGTTCACATAATACCAACAAAATGCTCCATATTACGATATTCATAAGTCCTAGCACAACTATTGTGATCGTTCTGACTCTTTTGAACTAGATTTCCCTCAAAAGTATAGGTCAACTCTGGGACATTTTAGAAATGAGAGCAATTTATAATGGTTCGGTCCTTGATGCTAGAAATAGCTTGTATTAGGACAACTTCCTCAATTGTACACATCATGCATCTTTCTATCCCCATAATTTTATTGACTAAAGTTGGTGGGATCTTATTTTTTAATTCATATCATCACAATCTTGTAGACTTGCATTCATTTTAGACATAGAACTTTCCAATTCTTCACACTCACTGTCAGATCTATCTGAAATACAAGACTACAAACCAACTTCCTATGAGGTATTCTTCCAGGAGAAATCACTATTGTTGCCTTTTAGTAACGCGATTGATAGCACATCCATCTCTACATCTAATATGTGAGATACTTTCTCATTAACCTCTTCTTCATCAATATGAGGAATAACCATTGCCTGGGACAAGTTCTCTTCACTCATATTTTTGTTCAAATCATAATAAGTAACAGGGCTAATGTAATTAGTAGGGATATAAGGGCCTTGACATGTTTCTTTAGTTTTAGATTCATGCTTTCCCTCAAACCCTAACATCTTAGGATAATATACCATTGCAGATAGATAACCCTTGGGAATTCCATACTTCAATTTATTCTCAATATCCATTGCTATCCTATAATCCTAATGTAAGGTTTTAGGATCCTTATCTCTTAGCGAATAACTCTCTTCCTCTTCAAATGTAGCCAAATAAACAACTAGGCATACTGCATCATTTGGTCTATAAATGCTCAGAATGTCATCCAATGCCCTAGCAAACCTTAGATTAAAAGTAGGTACTAACTCATCTTCTTCTTTCTGAATGTCCATGAATGTTTTCATAACTGAGCTTGGATTAATTCTTTCACCAAACTGTTCCATGAATGACACTTTCAACTCATCCCATGATGAAATAAAGCATACTGGTGTGCAAGAGAACTAGTCTCTAGCATTTTCCTTCAAAGATTGAACAAACAAATTCATGTAAACATCTTCCTGATTTATTTCAAATTCTTTCATCAATTTAGAAAACTCTTGCAAATGACCTTGTGTTGATTCTGATCTCTTCCCATTGAATCCTATTAATTGTTCCCTAACCCCTACAAAAAGAGGATTTGGGAAACCTTGGATACCATCAAAATTCAACTATTAATATCTTTCCCTAAAGAAAGCTCTATGATGACTCAACATAGGTCACACATCTGTATTTGACACTTCATAGGGAAACACAAGCACATGATACATATTTTCATTCATTCCCTTATTTCTCTCCCTTCTCTTGAACTATTACATTGTAAGGCTCAAAACATACTCCATCTAGTCTCATATAGAAAATGAAAAATGAATCACACAAGCATGCAAAATAATCACTACCATTTCCTTCCTTAGTTCTTCTTTCACTCTTTAGGGACCATTTTCTTTTTACAATTTTCATGAAAATACACTTGACTCATGAAAATCTAAATACCTGGAAATGTTGAACTTGATGCTACCTTCTTTAACCTGGGACTTGCAAAATCACCTTCAATCATCCAAATATTTAACATTGATCTTTTGATAGAGTCGCCACCTCCTTGCAAAGGACAAATACTCAAACAATCTAGAATTTCTTCACATCTCAGATTTGTTTCAACACAACATTACATCACTTCCTTATCATCAAATGACATTACTGATTCTATCCTCAACTTATCAAGGTACTTCATCATAAGAACTAAAATATTCTTCATCCTTCCTACAAATTTCTTGGTTCTTCTTCAAGAAGACACACACTGGTGCATAGATCTTAGAGTCTTAGAGTCGTTAGTCACAACTATGAGGTATTACATATAATCTTGAAAAATGGATAGATCTGGACCAAACTCTTTATAGAAAAATAACTACAACAAAGTTCTTAATGACATTTATGAGAATTGACTCAAACTAACAAGGGATGGATTAAGAAGAGTTTTCACTCCGTGGGAAAAATCTCCACTATATTTGGTAATTTTTTTCTAACCAGAGATTCTTAACAGTTCATTTCATTTCCCAACAGAGTCGCCAATTTTTGTTGGTTCCCAAAACGGACGATAGGTTTACACTAGTACAAGGCAAAGAGCATACTAATTTCCTCCAAATATATATGGAGAGCCACCTCCAACTATCAATAGCTGTCACACTTGGACCAACAATAACAAGGACATAAAGTCCTTCTGCATTTTAGGCTCTACAGAACCAGGGAGGGTGATCCCTTCAACAAGATCTCCTGCTCTCTACAATGATACTCAGGAACTTACTGAAACAAAGCAGATTATCTCATAATAAGACTGGACAAAAAGGGAGAATGTTCAAGGATGGAAAATCCTTTAGTGATCCTCAACCTTAAGCGGGAGTATGAGAGAGGGTGGGACAACTTTCAAAAAATACATAAAACTTAGCAAATGATATTCTGATATTTATAAGATTCATTTTGAGAAATCATAAAGAAGATAAACCAAAAGATGAAAACCTAATGACATTTGCTATAAAATACCAGCGCCTTATTCATTTGGGTTACAGAGTCTATGAAAAGTGTTATTGAAAATCTGATAAAATTTTGTCTAATAGCTAGTCTAGCCTAAAACAACACTACCTTACAATATTGTTTTGCTTACAATCCTTCACCTGAATTGCTTATTAAATCCTATGGCAAGCCTTATTTTCTCTATAATCTCATTCAAGTGTTTTAATTAACCCCTTCGCCTAAGGTATTTAATGTAAGAATAGATACATCATAACAATTCAACAAACAAATGAAACCCTTCATCCCATTTGCTTAAAAGAAGATAAAATTGTTAGCTTGATGATGATTGTAATGTATTCATCATTTGTTGTCATTGATGAAATTACTCACACACACACATGATTATATTGACTATCAGTGTAAATTCAATTGTTTACACTGTCAACTGGTATGTTAGAGGTTATACTAAGAGGTTTATCTCTAACTAGTACTTTGTGTCAACCGGTATGTGCATGTGAGATAACCTGTGATTATACTAAGTCTACATCAAGATGAAGATCAAGATGGAGATCAAGCAAACATTCAAGGACAATGATTCATATGTTTTATTCAAACCGGTATTTGGTAATTTTGTGATGAGTTACCACATTTTGTGATGATTTACTAGCATCGATTGCTTGGTGGTAATTTTTGTGATGAGTTATGATCACTTGTCCATATACAGTGCACCAAGGAAATTGTGTTATGATTTCTTAAGGGCGACATGAATCATAAGGTCTATATATTGACATCACAATGAATTTGATGTAAGTCATAGTGTTATGTTATGTGCAAAAGGAAAAAGAGTTAAGTTGTAGAGTATGTAGAAGAGAAGTGTTGAACATGTTTAGAAGGATCTGATCAAGCAAGTAGTGTGATACTTAGAACAAATAAAACCATTCTTGTTGTTTTCTAACAATTACAGCAGAATCAAATCCCCTATCTGGGTAAGCTCTAACAAGCTTCAATGTATAAATCCTTTACTAGGGTGATCCATTAGTTTGGATTCAGAAATCCTCCACTAAGGCTACTCCTAAAAGGGTATAAGCTTCTAATCAAGCTTTGGGATCTATAACAAGATTCACTCCTAGCAGGGTACTTTGTAGACCTTAACCAGTCAGTTATCTATTACTGCAGATAGTTAACTTGTGAGTTCCATCTCACCATGGTTTCTACCTATTTGGGTTTTCCACATACAAATACTTGTGTTATGGTGGATGCTCTACTTTTTATGGATGTTGTTATATCATTTTGGATTGCATGCATTGTGTTTAAAAGCTTTGTTAAGTTCATCTATCGGTTAGTTTTTGAAGTAGTTTTATTTTTGGTGTCACCGATTCACCTCACCTCTCAGTGCTTTTCAAGTCCATCAATTGGTATCAGAGCCTAACTTCTAAATGTCTAGAGAGATAGAAGCTACCAGAAATGAGCTTGAAACCCTTAGGGTCAAACTGAAAGCTTCGCAAGTCAAAAGGAGACAGCTAACTGAACAACTATTAGAAATATTTGATAATAGTTCTTCAGATGAAGCCAATATTGATGCTATAGCAGAGGAAGTTGAAAATTTAAATGGTGAGAAACTGAATCTGAGGAGAGAGATAAAAGGTCTCACTATCTACATAAGTCAGGAACTGGAAACCAGAAGATCTTCTAAAGATCCTATCAAGGAAAGAGATCAAGATGTCACTATGCATGAGCATTTGGTTACTGAAAGAGAAGAAAAGGAGAACCTACAACTAGATCTTGAACTTGCATCATCTCTGAGAGAGAACCTACCAAAGCATAATGAATATCTCACCAAATAGCTTATTGAAGCCAATGAGAAATTGGAAAAGTTTAGCAAAAGTTCTACCATACTAGAAGAACAAATTCAATCACAAAGGATGAAGGGTGATATCTCTAGACTTGGTTTTCACACATCTAAAAAAGGTGAATCCTTTGGTACAAAGAGCAACATTCCTAAGAAAAAATATGCTCCTAAGATCAATAAGCCTACCAGTAAGAAGGTCTTTAAACTTGTTTTTTTGTTTGCCATAAAAATGGTCACACTACAAATGTTTGTAGAGAGAAACCTAACAAAAATGCAAGTTACAATACTAATGCTAGGCATGTGTCCAAGAAATTTGAAGGTAATTGCTTCACATGTGGAATGTATGGACATAGATCTATTGAGTGTAGATATGGAGAAAACAATCTTCTACCACACATGCATCCAAGACCAAATGGTGACCGGATGAGGAAATTTGACAATCGGGTAAACCTGAACTAGCAAAGACCCTACAACAACCGGTTTAGTCCATTTGAGATGGAAAAGGTAACAAATGTCATTTGCACCATCTATAATAACTTTGGTCATGTGGATATGAACTACAGAAGATGAACAGGTTGAGGAAATGTAGGACCTTAGAGATCATCTGGTATGGCCTATTATCACTGTAACAAATTGGGGCACTTAGAAAAATTCTATAGATCCAAAAATAGCAAACTAGTCAAATCTTCTAAGGATCAAAAATGAAAGAAGAAAGTTAATGTTGAAGAAACCAGAGAGGAAATGAATAGGATTTGAAAGAAGAAAAGTGATGACTCACCTGGAGAAGAAATTGTTCCTTCACCGAGTGAAGAGAACCTTGCACCAGTGACTTAAGCCTTTGTAATATGGCTAAGGGGAGCTTAACGGTCAAATTACCTCCGCTCCCCTTGAGAAAAATAAATGTTAAGAGAATTTTGAAAGATGAAATTTTGGTAACTTTTTGTCAATATGTTAACAACTGGTTTTCTCTTTGAGTGGTAAAATTAGGGTTTGTAACCTAACGGGAGAGAATTTAATGTAGTAGGTAAAAAGGATAAAAGTGAGTTTTACTTTGTCATTTTACCCTAACGCATTTGAGAAATAAATTTGGAGTGCTTGTTAAGCTAAGAAAGATTGTTTTGCTGTAAATTGCTAAATTGCTTTGTGATTTGTGTAATTAAGTTGAATTGAAGGTTGCAGAAAGTCGAATTGGTGTGCACTTGGGCATTTCAACCGGTAAACGAGGCAACGTGCGCGAAACAAGGAATTTCTTTGAACATCCTACTTTGAATCTTGTTCATCTGGAATGGCATCAACTTCAAAGACTGTAGAGAGGTTAATGATTACTTCTAAGCCTATGGAAGCTGTAGAGGCAGAACAAATTGTGTTGTATAATGCATTGTCACAAGTTCTAAGTGGAGTTTTTATCAAAGGTGATTTGTCTAGGTATATTGACTACAAGATATAAGATTTAGGATCTCTATACATTTATACTTAGCTGAAATCACTTTGTAATGAGAACGGAAAGATTGAAACAAAGTATGCTAGGGTTTTTGAAAAGGGTTTTTGAGTTGATTTCATGGAGAGAATATGTATTTAGAGAGAACTCACACTTTGATACTAATTTTCTCTCTCTCTCTATATATATATATATATATATTTATTTTTATTTTTATTTTTTTTCCTTTTTCAATTTGGCATTGTTGTCAAAGGGGGAGTAGAAACATGTATGTGTGTTTTTTTTTAAATTTTGTATAATGTATGCATTAAGGGGGAGCATGAGTATATGTGTAAATTTGTTTTGTATGCACACTTAGCGGTATTACTGTAAAAAAATTTAATTGTTGCCATCAATGCCAAATGGGGAGATTGTTGGCTTGATGATGATTGTAATGTATTGATCATTTGTTGTCATTGATGAAACACTCACACACACATGATTATATTGACTACTGGTGTAACTTCAATTGTTTACACTATCAAATGGTATGTTAGAGGCTATAATAAGAGGTTTATCTCTAACCAATACTTTGTGTCAACCGGTAAGTGCATGTGAGACAACCTGTGATTATACTAAGTCGGCAACAAGATGAAGATCAAGATGGAGATCAAGCAGAGATTCAAGGACAATGGTTCATATGTTTTATATCATTTTGGATTGCATGCATTGTATTTAAAAGCTTTGTTAAGTTCATCTATCAGTTAGTGTTTGAAGTAGTTTTAATTTTGGTGTCACTGATTCACCCCTCCCCCCTTTTAGTGATTTTCAAGTCCATCAAAAATCACACATAGGTGAGTAAAGATTATGAAAATTATATTTGCATTAATATCATAAGCTATCTTTTATTAGATGATAACCAACAAATTAAAATACAAAATAACCCACGTGAAAAATGGAACTTGCAATTGTTCTATTACTTTTTGCTCTGCAAAATAACATTATTGTCCTTGTTATTTCCTATGACTCTCTAGAACTACCTAGAACCTAACCCTATAGAATAGATCTATTTTACTGAGATCTTTCTTAGAAAGCTTGGACCCTAACTAATGGCCTTCAATTCCCTTTTATAGAAGACAAGGGAGGAAGAAGCTTCAGGCCAAAAGACACTTGTCAACAACATATTCAAACCTTAGAAGTTGTACACAATTTTGTTATAAAATATTCTTATCCATATGGTAATGCCCATGATGAGGTGGAACCAAAATGCTCAACCAATTTCTAGTAGAAACAAATACACTTGAGCCACCCTAATATCACCCTGACACTCCCAGATGGACCCCTAGATGCTTAGTTTGTTCCATAGAATTTCTCTTCTTGAAAAGGAAAATAGATCCTGACATGTAACAAAACTTTCCCACCAAAATGGGGAAAAGTCTCCAACCTTTATACCCCGGATCATAGAATATGGAAAGAGGAACTTGGGGGTAAACATGATTTGTTGAGAAGGCATTGGAACTTCCAGGTTGTTTCAAAGATGACTGGCTGGCAATCCTCCCTCAAACAAATCCTTCTTTTAGTTCCCCATGGCCTCCCTCTTGGAACACTCTGCCAACAAAAAGAAGAGTAATAGCGAGGCATAGGCCCTAGGTGACCTTTCTTGAAGAGAAAAGAATTTCACACCCCCTCTAGCAATCCCTTGATCTTTCACAACCCCTTTGGAAATGAACAACATCATACCAAAGAAATATCATCCACCTAGTATCACAAAATATGAAACAACTCCATCCATAATTCTATTCGAACAACATCCTCTCACTGATGAAGAATTGCTCTCACAAAATGAATAAGCTTGTATCTATTTCTACCCATTTTATCATTTGCCTAGTGAATTTATAATCTGAAATCCTTTCAATGTGGCAATGCTAACCCATGTGAAGAATCATCATCCTGATATCTTTTTCTCACCTTGTCAATTATGGATTTCAAAAATCATGCCTACAACTCAAGACATCGCCATCTTCTAGGCCATCACTCCATTTCCACCTACATGTGGTCACCTTACATGAATTATTTATTCTAATTTTATTCCTTTCTCAGTGTAAAGTCTTCTGCTTTAGGATCTCTATCAGCAGACAAATCTCTAAATTCATTAGAGAACTCGTGATCCATCACACTTGAACTAGAAGCTTATCTAGATTCTTTCACATCTTCGGGCTATCATCTTTGACTATCTAATCAATCTTGAATTGACAAGTCTAAATCCCATTCATTCTACCTTTTCCCATGAGCTACGACTGGTGTCTCCAAAATCCCTTCTAACTTCTCATTTGAAACTCAGTCGTAGATCTTATCCAACTTGGAAAATCTAACAATCATTTCTTGCCGACTTAGCACTTTGATTTTCCATCTATATCCGTGGACCCATAAAATCCTGACTAAATAGTGCCATATCATCCTTCGACCAAACTCCGTCAACAACCTCTGTTAGGACCCGAAGGCAACTAAGAGGGGGGGGGGGGGGTGAACCAGTTGTCTATTAATTTCAACCCAAATATAACTTAGCCAAAATTAATGCAAAATACCAGTATACCAAACTTTATGCCTGTTGAGAGTTTAACAATTAATTGTAATACCGGTAAAGTTTAATGCATGAAACAGAAAGACAAATAACATCCACAACACATAACATAGATATTTGTACGTGGAAACCCTATAAGGGGAAATACCATGGTGGGAAACCTTACCCACAATTAGATGATACCAGTGCATATATTATGTGTGTACAATATGGGGTGTGCACATGTAGAAAGGCCAACTGCCTAGAGCTCACTGCTCAATCACAAAATGGGAGTCACACTGACTACAATTGGATGATTAAATCAAATGATAATCTACTGCTCAAAATAGAATTTTGATATGCTAGATTCAGTACCGGTTAAGCTCTAATTTCCTTCTCCAAACTTTTCTTGAATCTGCAAATGATGTCTACGTGTATAGCTCTACTTATATTCACATATACCAAAATACCTTATACTCTACCACTTATACTTGTTCAATCTCGCAAATGAGATCTTACATATATACCAAAACCTAAGACCAAATGTGTAGGTCAGCTTACAAAGAATATTATAATACAAATTAATCAATACGCCATGCATTTACAATAGTAACAAATCATCTCCATAATGTGTCATGCTGATCTGGAATAGATAATGCTTTTTGGTCTATAACTTAGACCTATTTGCCGGTAATAGCAAATATGCAAACTCAATTAAACTAATAACCAAATCACCAAAACAAAGTGTCCAAACAATGTCTTTGACATAACCAAGTAATCTCCAAGTCATCCTTAGTGTCAGTGAACAATATAACATACCGGTGAACTAGATATCGGTGACTGTGCATAAGTCACTGAACATGCTGGTGAACATAACCAAAGATCTCCAAGTGCTAATAGGTGTTGACAAGTGTTGACATCAATGGAAAAACCAGTGCAACACATCCAAAATACCAACAATCTCCCCCTTTGGCATTGACGGAAACACAAGATGGAAAAACCATCTAAGTGCCAAATCAAAAAATGCCAAAAACCAAAAACCAACAATCTCCCAAAGAGATCATTAACCAGAATTCAAAATACAAATACAAAGATTGACAACTCTCCCAAATGAATAATCTCTCTCCAAAACTTAATGTGTGTTTTTCCATAGATATCTCTCCTCCTTTGACATCAAATGCCAAAGTAATACAAAAACTAGATAAAATAGTTCATAGAACTTATTACAAAATACCAACTTATCCAATTTATCCAACTACTCCCCCTAAGAAGTATCTCTCCTCATCAAAGCCAAAAAAATATTTCTCTGTTAATTTTATCAATTTGATGCCAAGCATTAGCTATCTAAGTTTCTACTGGTGAGTGTATAACTCCAAGATTATCTGTGAGATATTCAAAAGTTTCCTTAGGCAAAGGCTTAGTAAAAATATCTGCAATCTACTCTTTAGTATTCACATAAACCAATTTCACTTCTTTTGCTTCAACATTCTATTTCAGAAAATTGAATTTGATAGAAACATGTTTAGTTTTAGAGTGAAATACCAAATTCTTAGATATATCAATTGCTGCCCTATTATCACAGTAAATGGTTATAGGTTCTTTGCATTTTACCTTTATGTCCTTCAACATTTGCTTAATCCATAATACCTGTGTACAATTAGTTGTTGTTGCAACATATTTTGGTTCTGCTGTTGATAAAGATGTATAGCTCTATTTCTTTCTCAACCATGAAATCAATCTGCTACCAAGGAAAAATGCTCCACCAATGGTGTTTTTTCTGTCATCTACATCTCCTACCCAATTTGCATCTGTGTATACACATAAATAAAAAATTTCATCTTTAGGATACCATAAACCAAGAATTTTTGTGCCTTGTAGATACTTGAAAATCCTTTTCACTATTGATTCATGATTTTCTTTAGGATTACTCTGAAATCTTGAAACAATACATACTACATTCATAATATCACGTCTTGTTTGTGTCAAATACAACAAACCTCCAATCATGGACTTGTATCTTATCAGATTAACAGGTGTTGATTCATCCTTCAAAGATAGTTTATCGATTGTAGTCATAGGTGTACTTACCGGTTTAGTGTTTTCCATACCAAATTTATTAAGTAATTCCTTCAAGTAGTTTGATTGATTTATGAATATACCTTTATCAGTCTGTGAAATTTGCAATCCTAAGAAGAATTTTATCTCCCCAATCATAGACATTTCAAATTCTTCCTACATCTTATTAGGAAAATCTTTACACAATCCATCTTCTCCTCCAAAAATGATATTGTAGTCACATAAATTTGTCAAATTTAATTAAATGAATATTCCTTATTTATTTGATTAAAAAATCCACTAAGCCATCAGTTAATTAAATTAATATTAAATTAATTTATGTTCAAACATTCTCCTATTAACTAAATAAATTATTCAATTTATTTTAATCAATTCATTATACCAAATTCACATCAATTAAATGAATAAATTCTATTTATTTAATTAAATCCCCCTTTTCCTCTTTTAAATAAATTAAATGAAACATTTATTTAAATCATTATCGCTCCCACTTGCATTTTCCTACAAATGCAACTTGCACCTATTTATTGAAATAAATGAATTTTTATTTTAATAAAATCCTATTTTCCCTCACCCACCAAATCCACTTGCACTCCTAAAATCCCTTCTAGATTCTTCTAAACCCTTCCTAATTAGCCTAATCCATTCCCTGCTTATTGTCACATTCCTAAGCAACTTGGAGTCACTTCTCAAAGACTTCAAAGTCTTTGAAAAGCATTAAATGCTTTGTGTGTTCAACAATTTAACCTCTAAAGTCTTTCATAACCATTAATGGCTCTTACATAACCATTTATGGTTAATTAAACTTGCACTCATAGGTCTCCTCAAGCATTTATTGCTTTGACCATGGTTATCCCTTTTGCCTTTGCACAAAAGTTTATCCATTGGATAAAATATTTATTCTTTGAATAAATAATTTATTCACTCAACCCAACCTTGACCTTAGCTCCTAAGTTGACTCTCAAGTCATGTCAAGCATTTAATGTTTTTTCCCTCTCCTCTCAACCTATCTCATATTGACACTTGTCATCCTGGGATTGGGTTGAAAGTCCTCACATGGATTGAATATCATTCAATCTCGACTCTTGTTGAGATTGCTCAATCTCAACCATCCATTGCTCCATTTTTCCTATAAATAGAGCCCATTTCTTCATAATACACATCCTGAAAAACTTGTATGCATTTAATTTATAGAGAATTTTAGAGAGCATTTAGCATAAATCAACTAATATTGTTATTTTGGCCTAAAATAAATCATTTTAGTATTGCAGTATCTGATATTAGCTTGTTAACATTTGCATAGCATTTAGAGTAATTATCTACAATCTCAAACCTCCATACGTAGCCATAGTGCAAAAAGCTCCTGAGAGATACACTAATTTAGAACTTGGAGAGGAGAGGAACAAAGGAGAAGGAGCTAAGAGCATGTTAGGAGGAATTTGGAGATGCCTCATTATATTTACTTTCCTAGTTGAATATTCTTTCATGTTCTTGGTGTCTCTTTTCATATACCTACTTAGGTTAATCTTTGGTTGAATAACACTAACTTTAACACTTGTTTCTTGTTGTTTGTGTGTGTTATACTACCACAGGTTTTCATCTAACTTGTCAGCTTTGCAGAGCATCATTTGGTGAACCCGACGTGAATCCAAGCACCCAAAAACAATTATTTTTAACCCAACTAACATGTTTGAATGTTGAGCTTGACACATAGGTCACGCTTTAGCGCTTTTGATCGCATTGTAGCGCTATTGCAACTTGATATTCTAGAGCTATTGTTTTTACAATAGCGCTATTGTCTCAAGTTTGGCGCTATTGACCTTTATTTAGCACTTTTGTACCTTAAATAGCGCTTTTGTTCTTGTTCTGGTGCTTTTGTTCTTGTTCTATCAAAATTTTTCTTTTAGCGCTTTTGTCTCCATATTAACTCATTCTTTTTAAATAGCGCTTCTGTTTTCACACAGACTAGCGCTATTGTAACAAAACATTGTAAAAAAGACCTTGTAACCGAAAAAGTGATTTTTGTTAGGCTTGTGGAAGCCCCCCTAGGTTTGGATTTTACTAACTATTTGTTTCTTGTGTAGGTCTAAACTAACTTTAAAAAGAAAAAATTTGTTTTTGGTGCTCTAAAATTGAACAAAAACAAACATTCATTTCCTTGCAAGTTAGGATCACTTCCTTTTGGTGCTTTAAAAATTCACAAAAACAAACTTTGTTTCTTGCAAGTTAGGCTTAATTTTTTTTGGTGCTTAAAATCAGCAAGGCAAAATTATTTCTTGCATCAAACTAAAAATTCACAATCAACACTTCCATTTTGGTGCAGATAAAAATTCACAATCAATTTGTCTTACCTTGCAAAATGATTTTTACTTCATGCAAACGTGTTTTTCATTAAGTTGACCAGGATTTCAAATTCTAGTTTACTCAAACATATTGCCTTTGAAGTTAAAAATAACATCATGTTTGTTGGAGCAACATCTCCAATTAGATAGAAAATCATTGCAATGACAAGTTAAAAAGAACAAGTGAATTTTGTGTTTGGCACGCTTGTACAAAGTTTGTCGAGTGGTCCTCCTTCTAACACACACTATCCTCTCCCTTGGCTTTTGTGGTCCTAGGTGCAAGAGAAAAGTGTTAGTAACACTCAAATTTTTATCTTTTTAAGAGAGGCCTGCCAAGAGACACATCACTCTTGGGAATGACCTCGCGCGGTAAATCTTTCAAGCCACTATAAAAATCAGGTGAGAGCAAATGATGTAGCCTTGGGTATAGCTATTCCTACAGTGTAAATTGCCGAAAGGACAAATGGGCCCCACCACAAGTTACAAGGCTCTTAAGTGAGTCACTGCAGAATGAACTTATGTCCAAAGACATAAAAAATTACTAAACACCTTTAAGTAGTAGCCCACCCATTCTATTGATTGAGGATATTTGTGATATAATTCAGTGCAAGAGCATAGATGGTTTTTCTCCCAAGATACTCACCATACATATTTCCTTGAGTGGAAACATAGCTTTTTGAAAAGTCTCTTGTGGCTTGATGAAAGTGGTGACTCCCCCATCATAGGGATCATCTATTTGTTATGCTCATGCAAGCCTTAGTATATCACATCCTTACCTACCATGGCGAGATTCATAAGGTATGTAGTACCAAAGTCGAAGAAATATCAAGATGTGGGCTAAATTTATCGCAACTGGCCATTTGACCTTAGGGATAAATAGTGCTTGAAGTGTTTTCATTTTAGTCAAGACCAAGTATAAATTGAGCTGACTTCAGGCTTTGGAAAGAAAAATACATAAAATACACTTAAAGGAAAGGGTCATAGAAAGTCCAAGGATTGGGTTGATCTAGACCCATACTCATTTGTGCCTTTAAGGCAACATTCTTGTGTTTGTGTGCCTGCTTTATTTTCTTGTCAAAGAAACATCATAAAATCCAAAAATTAGAACAAGTATTCATCCAACCAAACATTTTTCAAAACAACCAAAAGATCAAAAATAAAGAAGAGAGTATCAAACTATATGACCATTCTTCACATCTTGAGAAAGAAGAATCTTCATCAACACATCAACTTGAAAAGAAGACCATTGAGCTTAAAGGCTTTTATCAAAAGGAGGAAATTCTTCTATCTAAATAGACAAATCTTTGTCTCTCATAGAGATTTTTTATGTCACATGCGTCTATACCTTCAAGGAAAATCAAACGAATTTGATCCAGAGTCATTGAACCATAGAGCTTTTATGCAATATAGAGCTTTGAGTTATCACAAAAACCAAGGAGGCAAGATCAATCCCAATTTCTTCCCAGACATTTGTATCACATACAACGTAGCTCGAGAAAAGCCACCAAAGAATTTGTCCCATATGTGACACAAAGCTTTTATTGAAGTTAAACATTTCATCCATTTCTCACCTTCACGTCATCACTTCATTTCAACTCTCAAAACATTAAGTGGTTCTTGTCCTAAGTTCTCTTTTGGATATTGCTTGAATCAAACACAAATCACTATTTAGATTGTTTCTACATCTAGGATAAGCTCATCCTAAGAAACATATCTATGCAGGTTAAAACTAGTATATGAGTGAATCCTCTCATTACTAGGTAGTTAAATTTGTAACACATCTCAGATTTCTCTTAACCTTATCACATCAAACCTTATCAAAAATAACAAGCAATTCAAGAAATAATTTTGGTCACATCTACCTTTAAGTGCTAGAGATCCAAATGCAAAACAATTCATAAAACATCAATCTTTCATTTCATCAACAACTCATCATCATTTTCACCCAACTTCAACAAAAACTTATAAACAAAATGGCTCATACCCAATCACGGTCAAGGAAATGAGAAATAGAAATTGAAGAAGAAGAGGAGGAAAATATCAATGAATTTCAAGAAGCACTTGGAGGGAATGTGAATGACGAAAACCCAAGTACTCCTACTCCTGCAACAATAGAAAGGGCTCAACACAACCCTCTCTTTAACTGACTTTTTGAGGAAATACTCAGGAGCAATGCAGATGCTCACTTTTTATAGCTTGCTTAAGAAGGAGCCAAACTCCCCTCTGACTCTGATCTTGCACAACTAAGACAAGCATCAGAATGAGAAAGTTACAATGAGGAAGAAAGAGGTAGAGATCACATCAGGTATAACATTCCTCAAGGTAACCCACCACCACCTCCTCCTCCAAATGACATAGAGATGTTGTGGCAACAAGTTGAAAATCTTGCCCAACAACTTCGTAGTGGTGTGAAGACTAATCAATTTTCACTCAATGACATTTGTCCCTATCCCTTTGATAGGAATCTTTATATGCCACCTTTTCCACGAGGGTTCGAAACACCCAAGTTCAAAAAGTATAGAGGAAAATGAGATCCTCGCGATCATGTCAGAGAATTCCATTTAGCTTGCCTCGAAGTGGCATACGAAGATATGTACCTCATGTGCCTTTTTCCCCAAAGCTTGGGAGGAACAACCACATCATGGTTTTCCTGATTACCAGGAGGCATTAGGACCTTTGAAGAGCTAGTTCAGAAGTTCTTGGCACATTACTCACATAACATTGAACATGATATCACCATGGCTAATCTATGTAACACTAAACAAAAACCAAGTGAACTATTCTCAATCTTTCTGCAACGATGGCATCAAATGTCTAGCAGACGTTCTCTTCAGTTACCTGAACAGGAACTAGTGGAAATTTTTATTTCCAACTTAAATGAAGAAATAGAATTTCACCTTGATGTCAAAGACATAGACTCTTTCAATGACATGATCACCAAAGGTTTAAAATGTGAGTGGGCTTTCATCAAGAAGGGACTTATCAAAATATACAATGAGCCAAAGGATGGCCCTCATCCCCACTTCAATAGTGACAAACCAAACTTCTAGAACAAAAACAAAAATGTTTTCAATGACGGGGTTGTGGATGCCAAAACTATCAAAAGTGTGCAACCTATGGTCTGATTTGTAGGATAGAATCTCCCACCTAAAACTAACACAGTTGCATCAAGGTCGCATCACAACCTAAGATGAACCCAGACTACGTCAACAAAAACCAAAGCGAACATACACTCCCTTAGGGGAACCCATCGAAATAGTGTTACAACAGTTAGTTTCTCAAAATTTGGTAACCCTACCCAAAACATCAAATTATAAACCTCAAGTCAAACCTTCATGGTGGAGAGATACTGAACATTGTGATTTCCATCAAGGGAGAGGGCATAAAACAAGAAATTGTCATAGATTGAAAGATCTTATTCAGGATCTTATTGACCGAGGTGAAATTAAAATCGAAGGACATGACCCAAAGACAACAAATAGTGATCATCTTATGTTTAAAATCCACTTCCATCACAAGATCAAAGAGGTCCTTCCACTTTAGGGAGAAACATAGATACCACCAATTATATGCCAGTCGTGTATAATTATACTGTGAATCACCTATACAATGCCAAGTGAATGAATTGCAACTATAACCATCAAAAATCCCAGTTCCACTTGCAATGTTGTTACACGTCCCAGCAAGATTACTATCAAAGTAGCTCCATAAGGCACCCCATCTATCCCAAATCAGTATAACCTTGTGGAACAGTTAGACAAAATGCCTGCACTGATATCTATCTTAGAGCTATTGTGCCTATCTTCATCTGATAAAACAATCTTGGATCAAGCTCTCCAAGAGGCATCAGTCCCTGCAAACCTAAATACAGATCAGTTCCAAGCCATGGTCAGAAATATAAGGTCATCACCTTGTCTCACTTTCTCTGAAAGTGACAACACATCCTTCTAGCAACCTCATAATGCCTCACTCCATATTGAAGGGTTTATCAACCAGCATAGGATCAAGCAAGTCTTGATCAACAATGGAGTAGGCCTAAATATCTATACCCTACAATGAGTCACAGCCTTGGGATATGTAATAGAATCAGTGGATCCTCGCAAGAAGATCACAATCAAAGCTTATGATGATGTAGAGTGTTCATCCAAAGGAGTTGTTGTACTACCAATCCGAGTGGGCCCTGTGGTGAAACAAATCATCTGTCAAGTTCTAGACCTTCCTCTACCATACAATTTATTGTTGGGAAGACCTTGGATACATGCCATGCAAGCCATTCCATCCACTTACCATCAGTGTATCAAGTTCCCACATAATGGTGTAGAGATCACAATCTTGAGCGATGCAAATCCCTTTGCATATTGTCATAATATAAGTCATCAACCAGAGATTACCATTCCTAACAATAGAGAAGCCATCTCCTCCACATCATACATAAGTCTAGCCTCCCTTGCTAGTTCAAACACCACTATACCCAAGCAAGAAAAGCTTAAGATGAAAATAGCAGAGGAAGGTCCTAGGGAATACAATTTGAGTCAACTCTTTTGTGTGGGACAAATGCCCACTTCTCCTAGAACACATGGTAAACCTCAGTAGTTACTTCAACAACCACTGATCAAACTAGCATGTCCTTTGATGCCTTTCATCATGGGGAAGAGTCAAGAAGAGGAAACCAAAGATGAAGACATAGCAGAATGGATCTATAAAGATCCAATCACCACCGATATTCCACAAGCTACGCTTCCCACAGATCAGCATGGAAAAGGCCTTCTCATTATGCAAAGAATGGGTTATGATGGTCAGAGTGCTTTGGGACCTTACAAACAAGGAAGACATGAATCACTGCAGCTAGAATTAAAGCCCAAGGATAATATAGGACTTGACTTTCAAAAAGAGATCCTTCCTAAGCTCAGATTCAAAGGAAAACCCAGCAAACCACTATCCCAACCTACTACAAAGAGGCCGCCTTTGATTATAAAAGCAACACCCCAAAACATCACAACTGTCCCATTGAAGCTAAAGCTCCTAGCAAAACCATCAGCAAATCAATCAAACTGATAACACCATCAACAGCAGTGATAAGATCAATAGCACCATTAGCAGTAGCAACTATATCAAAACCCACAACAGTATCTACAACATCAACAGTTCCAGCAGAAGCAACAGAGTCAACACTACCGAGACTCCCCATATCAGACTCATTGATCCCCATCATCCTTCCTGGAGTGCCACTTATTTCATCTACACAGGTACATCAACCAATCACACCAGCAATGTTTAACTCAAAGGACATCCCAGTATGGTACAGTAACTAGTTACTGGAAAGTGACTCAGAAATTGACTCACATGAGTGGTAATTTGATTCCATACAGCTTAACACTTCAGATGAGGAGGGCACATCACTACCTCCACCTTGCAAAGACATCCCTATTTATGGAGAAGCACAGATAAAGACTTCTTGGGTTTTTGAGCTAGAAAATTCTTCCACAAACCTTGTGTCACATCCTACATCTGATTCTGACAGGGAGAGTACCATCAATGACTTTCACCACAACATCTTAACCCTCACAAATACGTCTAAAGAACTTAACCTAATCGATAAAGTAATGCCCATTATCCATCCTGAACTCCTCGAATGGAACCAACCTAATCCCCCATGTCTTGACCATTTCCAAAATGATGAGGTGATCATTGACTTCTTGGAACTACAGGATAACATACCAAGTGGGGATCACAAAGCTAGATTCACCATAGAACTTAATAGCGCAGCATACTTTGGGGCGGATGCCAAACCTTTCAGCTGCAAAAATATAACAATAAAACATGGATCTTATAGTGAAAACCACACCATGGAACTGTTTGATCCCACAAAAGTAAAAAGAAAGAGCGTATCCAATGGTGAAAACCTCTTTGAGGCACCTAAGGATGAAAGGTTTGAGATCCTTCCCTGTAGCACACAACAGGAACGATCAACGATTCTCATTGAAGAAACCAAAGAATACAATGTGGGGACTCATGAAACTCCTCACCTCATACATCTGGCATCTCTTTTAACTTCAGAGGAACAACCCAAGTTTGTCAAATTCTTCCAGAAATGCCAGATCAATTTCGCATGGTCATATGCAGACATGCCTAGTCTTGATCCAGATTTAGTCATGCATCACCTCACAGTAGTAGAAGGAGCCAAGCCTGTCAAGCAGAAGCTTTGCAAGATGCATCCTTAGATTGCAGTATTAGTCAAAGTAGAACTTAAGAAACTTCTAGATGTTGGTTTCATTAGACCCATTAATTATGCGGATTGGATATCCAACATTGTGCCTATCAGCAAACTGAAAGGGGGCATCCGCATTTGTACTGACTTCAGAGATCTAAATAAGGCATTTCCTAAGGATGACTTCCCCCTACCAAATATTGACATCATAGTAGACCCGACAATAGGACATGTCATGCATTCACTCATGGATGGCTTTTCAGGATACAATCAGATAAAGATCACACCAAAGGATCAACATAAGATAGCCTTCGCATGTCCATGGGGCACATACTGCTAGAATGTAATGCCTTTTGGTCTAAACAATGCAGGAGTGACCTATCAATGAGCAATGACTACTATCTTTCATGATATGATGCATACCATAATGGAAGATTATTTTGATGACTTACTGGCAAAATCACTCACAATAGAAGGTCATTTGAACATATTAGAGAAAATCTTTGATCAACTGGAACAATATCATGTTAGGCTCAACCCAAAGAAATGTGTCTTTGGAGTAACCTCGGGGAAGATTCTAGGATACATTGTCTCAAGCAAAGGCATTGAGGTCAATCCAGCAAAGGTCAAAGCAATCATGGACATGCCACCACCAAAGAATATCAGTCAGCTTAGGACATTACAAGGGTGGCTTCAATCCATCCAAAGATTCATTGCACAGTTGGCAGATAAATGTCACCCATTCACACACCTTCTACACAAGAACATCCAAATTCAATGGGATGCCAGATGCCAGCAAGCATTTCAAATACTTAAAGATTATCTCATGAATACACCATTACTGATCCCACTAGATCCAAGTAGATCGTTATTACTCTATATATCAGCAACAAGTATAGCATTGGGTGTACTACTAGCACAACATAATGCAGAAGGGAAAGAGTGTGTTGTTGACTACATCTCTCGCACACTGGTTGGCTATGAACTCAATTACACACCTATTAAGCAAGCTTGCCTAGCAATAATCTTGGCAGCCACTAATTTGAGGCACTATCTATTGACACATAAAGTACAACTCATTGCAAAGATCGATCCACTCAATTACTTACTAAGCAAAGCACCATTGATAGGTTGCTTGGCCAAATGGGTGATGATTCTAAGTGAATTTGACATCAAGTATGTGGACTATAAGGCTATCAAAGGACAAGTTATTGCTGATTAGTTGGCCGATGCACCACTCATAGGCAATCATCCCCTCATTTCCAATTTTTTAGATGAAGAGATATTCAAGATCATAGAAGCACAACCATGGAAGCTATACTTTGATGGTTCATACACTAGACATGGCTTGGGGGCAAGCATTTTGTTTATCACACCTCAAGGTGATAGCATCCCTAAGTCTTATAGGCTCGCATTTCCATGCACCAACAACATAGCTGAATATGAAGCCTTGATCACAGGACTTGGGCTAGCTATACAATGGAAGTTACAAGAACTACAAGTATATGGCGATTCCCAATTGGTCATTTGACAAGAAACAGATGAATATCAAACCAAGGATGATAAACTCATGCCATACAAGCAAATGGTGGACAATCTAAAGGCATCATTTACTACTATAACCTTTGAGGAGATACCCAGAGATTAGAATCGAGCTGCTGATGCTATGGCTACTATCACATCTCTTCTAGATCTTCTGTAGAATTCAACACGCTACGAGTTCTTGGTTGAACAACTTTGGATTCCCGCTTATGATATCCCCAAATCCAAAATGATATGTCACCTTGTCGGTTCCGAATCCCCATGGTATGGTGAGTTTTACACTTATCTCCGCGATCACACCCTTCCTCCTAACCAGTCGAATAACCAACATAAAACCTTCATTCGCCAAACCGCTTGATATACCATTATTGCTAAAACCCTATACTGACATAGTCTTGATGGTACTCTCCTTCGATGTCTGGAACAAGATGAGATAACAAAGGCCTTGGAAGAGGTACATGAAGGAATTTGTGGAGCACATGTAAGCGGTCCGTCACTAGCCAAGAAACTCCTACGCACTAGATATTATTGGCCATCTATGGAAAAGGACTCCTACTTCTTTGTCAGAAAGTGCAAGAAATGTTAAGTTCATGGAGACCTGATACATGCACCAGCACAGGAACTGCAACCAATCACAACACCATGGCCTTTTTGTCAATGGGGCCTTGACCTTGTTATCCATCTTCATCCAATGGCCATAAATTCATTATTACCACCACCAAATACTTCACAAAGTGGATCGAAGTTGTTCCACTTACCCAAGTTACCAGCAAGCAGATCACCTCATTTATCCTCAATTACATCATCTACCGGTATGGTGTACCCATGTCCATCATCATAGATAACAGTCTTCCTTTCAAAAATCAAGATGTCTGTGAACTCTGTGAGAAGTTTCACATCCAACATTGCTTTTCCACCCCCTATTACGCACAAGGCAATGGTCAGGCTGAAGCATCGAATAAACACATATTGAGAATCCTCAAGAAGACAGTCAATGATGTCGGTTGTGATTGGAATATTCAATTGAATCCAGCACTATGGGCATATTTAACTAGCATTCGAACCCCTATAGGCACAACTCCCTACTCATTGGTCTATGGTGCCAAAGCTATCTTACCTATTGAAGTTGAGATACCATCACTATGGGTTTCCTTGCATAATCTGATAGATGATGAAGCATACAAAGTATCACGTCTTCAGGACTTAGAACTACTTGATGAGAAATGACAAGCTACATACAATCACCCCCAGGCCTATCAGCAGCACATGAGCCAAAGCTACAATCACTGAGTTAGACCTCATACATTTGAGGTAGGTGGTCTTTTTCTTCAAGGGAATCCTTGTAACCAACCCAACAGAGCACATCAAGGAAATTTTAAATCAAACTAGCTAGGTCCATATGTTATCAGTTGGCTACTTCAGAAGGAGAACCGTTAGAAGATCCGATCAACAACATGCACCTCAAATAGTTCTATACATGAGTTGCACAGAGCATCAGGCTACCCTACATCCCAAAAAATCAAGACCAAAAACATTCAGATAAATGTCCTGAAGAAAATACAAAAACATCAAAAAAGTAAGGAAAAATCATACATCCAAATGGTGAACAACCACTCCGATGGCACCTTGGGTAAGTGCGATGGTGAAAACCTGGCAAACAGGTGCCACTCATAAAGGTTGTGACTCCATTGTCTTTCATACTTGTTGTGATCATATTCATTACATCCACTCATCCATCCTTCAAACCATGGCTTGTTATTAATCTACAATCAAGAAAGTACTTCGTGTGTCTCGCATCCCGCTTTTTCATAGTCATGTCCTAAAAAAAAAAATGGGGGCAATGCCCTTAATCTAGTTGATGGAAGTGGATTCTACATTATCTTATGATTCATTGGGGTAAAACATTTCAAAACTATCTCGTAGAAAATATCAAAAACATTGGAAAAATATCTCACAAAAATCCAAAAACATCAGAAAACATCAAAAATCAATCAAAAATATGGCACCCCCCCTGTACATACATTTTCAAAGAAGATACCAAACAAACATTGTGACATACTCCGAAATGACCACTTATCAATCAACCAAACAATCAACATCAACACTCAAAAACTGTCTTCAACAAGGATGTATGCTTCCTTACCAAAACAAAGACAAGATGACATTTTCTTTGACAAGAAAATTTTGTTTAAGTTATCAAATACTTGGTTGATTTGTGGGTTATTTATATCAGGATCTTACAACATTGTTTGTTTATCTTCTGTGAATTATTTTGATGAAGTTCTGGGGCATGTACTAATGGTGTCTATGTGGGAAGTTCACTAAGCTATGTGATCATAGGCAAAATACAATCATAGATCACTATGGCTTGCTGACTACAGTGTATACCTCAATCATATGAGCATGCACCATTATCAAGGATCCATATTCTTTATTCTTTATTCTTTATATATACTATTTGTTTGCAGGTATGAATGCTCTTTCTTTGGTTTCTCCTACCTCATCCAACTGGATAAAGGTTTTATCTCTTATTATGGTATGCACTTGTCTTGGGATATGATCAGCCTAAGATCAAGGAGGATAATCCAAGTCATGCATGAAAGGAGATAATCCTTTTCTGTTTCGCAAGAAATACTCTGGTCAACTTGACCCATTATATCAAGTTGTTTGTATTAACTTGCTATATCAAATCCATGTAAGAAATACTCTAGTCATCTTGAATCATTATATCAAGTTGCTTGTATTTTCGTACAACATTTTAAAGCTCAATGATGAAAATAGAGCACTATGGATCGTCATTGCATCTCATCTATTTATATTTTGCATTTTGTTGCATATCACCCATCCATTTACTCATTCATATATGTGATTTTTGTATGCAAATGTGAACAAAGTTAATGTAAGCAGTTATGTGAAAATTAAGCTGGTCTTGGATACAATCACGATCGAGTACTCTAATACATCATTAGTGCATCATGCAAAGTATAAACAATCTTGCATTCATCTATCATGATCATATCATCATCATTACATTTAGTTGCATTTGCATCAAGTACATTTCATATCACTTTAGTTGTTTAAAATTCATATAGTTCATTATCATTTATTAACATTAGTCTTCTTATATCATTTCATCATTGCATAATCAAGATGTTTAGATTCATTCATATATTCCAATTGTCCTTGATTGTATTAGCCATTTACTATGCATACATTTAGTGTCAGTTATCAATTATCATTTTATCATCCTTTATTATCCTTTATCAGTTATCATTGCATACATTCATTTATCTATCCATTAGTTAAAAAGTGCATTCATTCATCCATTATTAGTGTCTTATTATACTCATTTTTAGGATTCATTTAAATTGCATTGATTATCCCTTTTTAATTGCATTAAGGTGCAGTTATTAACCATAAGTTGCATTATCATCACATTATCATTTTACTTAATCATACTTGGGCATTTGGAATCATAAAACCATTTGTTTCCAACATTGATTCGTACATTATAAACATATGCATTCATTTAGAAATCATCATTTAAACATTTGTACTTTACATTTGTTTATCCATGTTACATTCATTTTTCAACCATATATATGCATATCCATAAAAAGAGTCATTCATTCAAAGCATTGCATTAAGATCATTGCATATCATTATCTCATCCTTGTATTAATATAAAGTACAAGATACTATCATAGTCATCATTTTATTATGCATACATCATCATCATGCCATTACATACATAACGCAATACATCAAACAAATCATGCACATAAGTAAACCTGCATTCATATGTTAGTATCCAAACATCATAAATCATCATAAAAACATGCATATAAACAACATATAGGAATCATCTCATAGATGCATACATATACACGTATCCATCTAAACATAAACTCATAAATCATCATCCTGCATAGAATCCATACATATCAACATGCATATCATAACCAAACATGGGATCTCCTCATATATATATCATCTCATGTATCAGAGTACAATGAAGTCCAAAAAATTGGCTACCAAGAGCCATCCAAGACACAGTCCAAAATGACAATATCAAAATACATGCAAAATGCTCTCTCAGATGCCACTCTGACTAGATGTCGCACCACCATCACCACCTACTCCCTCGCTAGTCCCTGCATCATCTGATCTATCTCTCTATGGAGGACCCATCAAACCCCCACTCACTCTTGCATCACCTGACCTATCTCTTTGTAGAGGACCCATCGCACCCCCACTGCTCTGTATCCTCTAAAACCGCTCTAATTTGGCCTACCGCATCTGTGAATAGCTCAGTGCTCGCTGACTAGCTAGCACCACCTGCTCATATAAACCCCACCAATACTCTATCTCAGTCTGTGCTCACCGAATCTCCCTCATTACCTCCCCAGTAGGACCCTGTGATCCTACTCCAACCCGAACTCTCTCCTACAACTCTGCTAATCTCTCCACTGCATCATCCCTCTCCTACAACACTATAGTTAGCTCTGACTCTCATGCAAATAGCTGCACATCTCTAGCTGCAACCTCCATATCCAGATCCTCTACCTGTGTCTCGGCTGCTATAAGTTGAGTCTGCAAATATACTAGCATATGATCCCGCAGATCTCCAATAGCTCCCTCCCCTATATCCATAGGTACACAACCTGTAGCTCCTTCTCCAGAAGCTCCCTCCCCTCTATCCATCAATAACTCCCTCTCCATACCTCAGCCACCTAATCTGACTCCTCCTGGCATCAACAATCCCTGTGATATCCGCAATGGAAATCCGCCTCTCCCTCTCCGCTTGACTTGACCACCTCCTCTGCCACCTCCACCATCTCCTCCTCCTCCACCTCCACCATCCCCATCTCCTCATCCTCCTCCTCCACCTCCACCATCCCCCCGTCATCCTCCTTATCCTCCACCTCCACCATCCCCCCTCCCTCATCCACCTATCATTGGTCCTCGACCTCCTCCCCTCCTCCATCTCTATCCCCTCTCCTAAAAATTGGAAATTGGCTCTGCCGGATCTGATATTCAAAGTATCAGATGAGCTACCATATACTACGTATACTCCTCTGACACTCCTGCATCTACCACCCTCAGTCGTATGTCCCATGGTCTCACTTGAAGCATCTAAAAGTCTACCAATTCCTAATCATAAGGAAGTACTGGCCCCCATGCATATCTCTCTCAGATGACTCTGGTGTACTCTCTTGATCCCCTCAGCAATCCCTACCGACATCCAAACTGTCTCATCACTCTGCCTGACACTTGCCTCTCTACATCGTAGCATGTCCTCTCAATGAGGAATCAGGTCATGAATACATATGGAAATGCCTCTACATCATCCTCCTAGGGCTCACACTCAATGTAGGGTCTCCAAATCACTGCATCCAAATCATCTAGCACCCGCTGCCACCACTCTAACTTCCCTAGGTGGGGCTAACTCATCAAACCACTATACATAAAAACATAGGGTTGGTCAATTGCTTGAAATCTTAGACTCATTGGTCGAGTCACCAGTAAATGCTCCCATGCCCAAATATGTAGTAGCTTCACTCCCATTGCCAATGAGCCCCTCCCATGGTATACCACCTCATGCAGCTCTTGATATAGGTGCGCTAACATGCATGGTCCCCAAGCAAATCAGGTCCCCTCTGTCATCATCTACTCTATCACATGTCCCCAACCAACAACTAGACCATGTGATCGTCTATCCAAACACAGTAGCCCTCCCACAATCCCAGACAAAACTATTGGTAATGGCTTGTACAAAGCCACACTATATCCTCCCAGGCTATCGAATCATCATCAATATACACGTCCTCATCGAAGAATCTCTACACCGCTAAAGTCCCCCATGATCTATCATACGTGACCAACTCACCCCGAATGGGAATATGCAGGATGCACCACACATCCTCTAGTGTCACAATCATCTCCCCTGTGTTAAGTGAAATGTGCATGTCTCACTATGCCAATGCTCTACCAAGGCTATAATCAAACCATGATTCATCTGAATCATGGGCATATGCATCACATCATATAACCCAGTCACTGCAATGCAATCCACCTTGGCCTCTGTCAGTCGATCGTGTAGCCCCTATGTAGTTGGATGTCTCTTGTGCAACTGTAAGACGTGTAGATCCTCCTGCACACGTGCATCAATCAATCATCATCAGTTGTTTTTTTTCAAACTTTCTTAAGTTTAAACCTCAACTATCAACAGATACTTTGATCAAGTATCTTCGAGTCTCAACAGGTAAGCAATCATGGCACACCTAGACTTCAACAGGCATTTATCCTAATGACCTAAGTCTCATCAGGGCTGCTATGGTTCAAAACAACTCTCATGTCACATCCCTATCCATCGATCATTGACATCAGGAGATTTTTGTTCACACAAACTAGGGCATACATTTTCCTAAACAAAAGTGCTATCTTGCAAACAAAAGCACTTATCCCCTAACAAAAGTGCTTAATCAACCATACAAAAGTGCTCCAACTACAAAAGCTCTACAACACCTATGCAATAGTGCTGCCTCACATCAAAAGTGCTCAATTGACCCGTCAATAGTGCTCAAACCTCTATACAATAGTGCTACTACTTTCAAAAGTAGTCAAACAATAGCACAATAGCGTCATTGCGGCACAAAAGTACTAATTCATTGGACAATAGTGCCAAAACATAGTTTCAGCATTATTGTCTCGACTCAACTTGGACTCAGCAAAAAAACATATCAAAAATGCATAAAATTCAAAATTTCAAATTTGCATACCGCTGGTCTGTAGTCATCAGGCCACTGGAATCAACGAACTTGCTCAAATCGGTGCTCTACAACGGGTACCGACATCCTGACTACTGCTCGCTCCTCCAAAATGACACTATCAAAGCTCTAGTTTCACTATGGTTGCGGATTCAAATGACCCTGTGTTCACCCCTTTCTCCCCATATAAACCCTTCGTCGTAACCCAAATTTCTCTCCGCTCACCCCCGTGGTCCCCGTGAACTTCCCGAGCCTCCCATTTCTCCATTTTATCTCCGATTTATTCTATTTTTCACCCGCATTGCTAACATCTCTTCTACCACCCTGCCAATTTTCACTATTTTTCGAGAGATCGCCCGATTTTTCAAATTTTTTGGCCCATCTCTCGAGGGGCATACCACCCATTAAATCTACATTTCATGGGGCATTTCTTCACACCTATGTTTCTTTTTTTGAAATGACGCAATAAACCGCACCATCTGAAAGAGGGGCAAATGTAGTCACATAAATCTATCCAATTTAATTAAATGAATATTCCCTATTTATTTGATTAAAAAATTCACTAAGCCATCAGTTAATTAAATTAATATTGTAGCGTCCTAAAATTGTGACACTTGCAATTTCGACTGCATTTGGGTCTTCACGATGGCGACGCAACACTGCACCTGAATGGAGACCCAGAAACTTGTTCATGACACCGAAAACTGCATATTTCTGCACCTTGGCATGATCCCTCCTTGCACCCTACTGTCCTGGGAGGTGGGACCATGGCGCCCAGCGCCCTGGTCCCTGGCCCTATTTTGGGCTCAATCTCTTTTGGGCCTCGGGTCTTTATGTTTGCAATTTGGGAAATAATGTTTCCTAGTCGGCCTAAGGTCAGAAAAATCAGTCTATCAGCAAGTATATAAACTACATTTCCTCTCCCATTTTGGGGAGGAAGGACATATGTGTGCAAGAAGCAGAAGTGATATTAAAACACTCAAACATTCAAGCATTCAAGCATTCAAGCATTCAAGCATTCCTTCAAGCAATTGAGCATTCTAAGTCTCCATTCAAGGCTAAGTGTTGCATTCAAGACAAGGATTCAACCATTGAAGAGGAGATCACTTACAACTTACAACATACAACAACATTTACACCTTCACATGTAAGAATACAAACATTCTTACAACAAGGTATCAGTACTTGTTTACATTACAATCATTTACATTTACAGCATTCTCATTTCTTGGTTAATTCCAAAACTGGGGTTTGACCTAAGGGAAAACCCCTAATCCCTAACCCCCCCAATCATCCTCTCTTTTTTGTGTGTAGGTTGCAGGTACGCGGCTGTAACTGAAGATCTGGAATCCTTGTGTAGAGACGAACGGATCCCCCTTCGTTTCGCAGATTTTTCAGAGGACCGTGTGCACGCCGGGCACCATCGTCCTATTAACTTTCGCTCAAATTTGTAGGATAGCTCCATCTCGACATTTTACTGCTAATTCCAGGTTCGCAACTTCATCCTATATTCCTATCTCTATTTATAAGCGAATCTTTCTTACTTTCACCTACATTCCTAGCTCAATCCTTCTATCTACATTCTTTACAAAAGAGGGTAGCCTTGTTGTCTTAACCCTTGAAACTCATTTAGAATCCAATCTTGCATTGTGTGGGATTGGATCTTGTGGGTTTCAACCCCTCTTTTGAATGTAAAGTCTCCCCTCAGTGAAAACCATCAACCCTAGTGACCTCCTTTCTCTCTCCTTGGAGTTGGGGAGGGGAGAACAACTAGGGTTCGATTGCGCTTTTTCCGCTTTACATTTTGGTGAACCCAACGTGAACATCCTTTCTGATTATTCATGGTTAGATCTGAAAATTGACGTCCTTAATTACATTTCCATGTTTGATCTTTTGCAAATTTTAGAGGTTAATTGCATGAAAACCCTAAATTTTCTTTTTAGTAATTGAGCTTGTGAAATGTCTAATTGTTAATTCTTGTTTCAGATCTACCCTTCTATTACAAATTGTGAATTCATATTTGTGCTTTAATTCTGAAAATTAAGTGGTTAAGTGTCAAAACCCTAATTTTTAAAACCCTCTTTGTTCAACCTTTGATCGACAATTTCACTGATCAAAACATCTCCAAATCAGCTGTAACTTTGGATTCCGCAACAAAATCATAATATCTTTCATCCCTGAAAATTTGGAAAAAAGTTGTGAGGACCATGTGCACCCTGAGCGCCATCGTCCCCAACATTTTTTCTGAAATTTCGGGAGTTAGATCTTACTGTATTTTTCTGCTAAAATCCAGAATCTTGGCTGATTTCATCAATTCTAACACTTTCAAAATTAAAGTCAAAGTTGGTCTAGTGATTGCTTGGATTAAGGCTCCTAATCATTCAAAAATTGTTGAAATTGAAATTTTAAATTGTGTTCTTACTGTCCTAAATCTGAAAAGTGTGTCGGCATTCATTTGAAATTTCAGTGCTTTATTCAAATTCTTGCAATTTGTGACTTTTGAAATTAAGTGTTTAATTACACCAACTTTGATTTCCGCTCTCAAAATTGAATTTTGCATGAAATTGAGTCAACTTTTAAATTTCAAAGCTTGCATTGCTCTTAGTATTCCCTCTAAAATCATAAAATTCAAAGTTTCAATTTCCATCTCTTTTTCAAAATTCAAATTTTGCATTTTTCAACAATCTGGGTAGGATTCAATTTTGAGATTGCAACTTTAATTTGGCCTTTCTACAGATCGTAAAATCACTCAATTTTTTCAGATTAGCTTTAAAATCATCATAACTTTCATCCTTGAAAATTTCAAAAAAAATTGCGAGGACCGCATGCACTCCGTTCGCGACGGTCCTTGACTTTTTTTCCAAAAATTCGGGAGATTGTCGTGATTGCATTTAACAGCCTAAATCTAGGAGATTGGCTGATTTTATTGAAATTTGCTACCTCTAAATTCAAAATCTTCTCTCCCTCTCTAGTGCATGAGTTTTACAACAATAAGCCCTACTTACACTATTCTCGTTAGACGAAGCATTAGAATTAAGTTTTTCCAAGGTTTAATTACCGAGGAGATGGAACCTAATTTGAATTGCCTTTTTAATGAGGACACGGGTAATTCCCCTAATCCTCTTAATGATGAAGAAGCTCTCCATGAGGTTTCTGTAGAACAACTTTTGAAATTGGATAACCAATTTGATGATTTTCAGCAATGGATGTCTCAAGAGTATCCCGATAGTCAAGCTCTTTCATTAATTGAGGGTCTAAAACGTATGGTTCAAAGTGATAAGAATGGAATTGATATTTTGTGTGGTATTGCACACATTGTGGATTCGAATGTGATTCCTATGAAGAGTTGTGCCGAAACTTTAGGTTATACACAACCTCCCACTCAAGTCAATCATTCTATTCCATTGACAACTTCTATTGCTAGTATACCTACCTTTACATCAAACATAATGACTACTTCTATACAAGACATTCTGCCTATGATCACCAGTCATGGGGGCAATCCTTCCTCTTCAATTAACCCTCTTCCTTCATTCAATCCAACTTCTTCATTCATTCCTTCAATAAGTGTTCCTATTACATCTCCACAAATGAACATGACGCAAGGGGGCAATTCATTCAACCATTCCATTCCTCCTTGTAGTGCTCCTCTTTTCCAACCATCTCCTATGACTAACTATCATAGTGTCCTGCCACCTTACTCTCAATCAATACCTTCTTTCAATAACATAATACCTCCATCACAATCTAACACGTCAAATATGAACTCTTTGACTGAAGTGACCATTAACAATCTTGCACAAACTGTCTCTTCTTTACAGCAACAAATTGCCTCTATGAATCAATCTAAGTTTAGTGTGCCCACATTTGATGTTGCGAGCCCACTTTCTCTTGACATTGTTTGAGCTATCCCTCCTAAACATGTTGAAATCCCGCATTTAGAGCTTTATAATGGTAAAGGTGATCCTCTAACACATGTTAAGACTTTTCAAACAATATGTACCGATTTTGCTTATGACCAAAGGTTGCTTGCAAAACTGTTTACTAGGACATTAAGAGATAAAGCCCTACAATGGTATTGCTCGTCGCCTTCTTATTCTATTACTTCTTTTGGACAACTTGCAAATGCTTTTATTCAACAATTTCAAAACAATATAAGTCCTAAAGTTACTTTGATTGATTTAATGCATTGTAAACAAGGTGTTAAAGAAAAAGTGACTGATTTTATTGGTAGATATAAGCATTTGTGTGCTCAAATTTCTTTTCCAGTACCTGACAATGATATTCAAAGAATATTTATTTCTAATTTACAAAAAGATATTAGAGAAAAACTTCTGTTTTCTGAGTTTACTTCTTTCCAACAGTTGTGTGCAACTCTTCACAATTATCAATTGACTGTGAGTCAAATGGAACAAGCAAATCCTATGGCTCTGAGTGATAAGGGTGATAGTAGTCAACAACCATTTGGAAAGTTTAAACCAAACAGAGAGTCCGTTAAGTTCAATGAAAACATCATCAACAACAATGTGAATGCAGCATCAGGTGTGCCTCCTATTTCTAAGTTTTTCAAGAAAGAAAGAAAGTTTACTCCTTTGAATGAATCATTGCATAGTATTATGAATAAGTTATTGAAACAAAATATGCTTACTCTCCCTCCTATAAAGCAAATAGATCTTGCAAAGATTAATTCGCCCTATTTTGATAGCAAATCTTTTTGTCAATTTCATCGTCAACCTGGGCATGATACTGAAAAATGTTTTGCTTTAAAGGGTAAAATTCAAAAATTTAATTGATAATAATACTATCTCTGTTTCTGGTATGAATGATAAAGGAAACACATCTGTAGCTCCTCATAACCAAAATCTTAAGATTTTTACTGATCCATTACCTTCTCATACCTCTAATGTGATTGAGACTAATGATTTTTCTTTCTCATCTGATGGTCTTGTGTCTATGACTCCGAATGTGATTAACTTTGTAGAGCAGCAAGAAAACCCTAAAGAACCTTCCATCACATTTGATTCTAGTGAAACTATTAGGGCACCTGATGGTCCTTTATACATAGTTGCAAAAGTCAAGAATACACCTTGCCGTGGAGTGATTATTGATTCTTCTTGCATGGTTAATGTTATTACTGAAGAATTTCTCTTTACTTTACAATTGAATCAAGTGATCTATGACAAAACAGATGTGATTGTGAAATTATTTGATGCATTTTCTTCTCCTGCAATTGGTTCTATTACATTACCTATTGAAGTTCATAACAAATTCTTTGATGTGAACTTTGCTATTATTCCTTCGTCCAAACAATTTCATGTGAAGCTAGGCTATCCTTGGCTATCTTTCATGAAAGCTATTGCTTCTCCTATTCACAAGTGTTTGAAATTTCCCCATAATGGTGAAGTTGTTACTGTCAATCATACTCTCTTTAAACCAGCTGAAAGAACTTCTAGCATTCCTATTGATTATTTTTGGCCTAAACAATTCCAATCTCTTCCACCGCGAAGTGATCATCTTTTCAAATCTTATCAAAAGTGGAAAATAGATATGATCCTATCTCTAAGTGAACCTAGAACACCCAAACTTGATATTCCTATCATTCTTGAGAAGGAAGTTCTTCCTTTGAAAGATAAAACTAATGTCTTTCCTCAAGAAGATTCCCAACCCATTCCTATGGATGTGACTATGTCTATGTCTGATAAACTTTCTACAATTAGACCTATACCTCCTCATCATGATGGACTTGGTCTCCTTCCTAAACCAAATATTCCTCCTTTATATGGAGCAGTTCCTCCTCCTTCCTTTTATAAAGAGAAGAGACCTTCCTCTTCTCCTATTATCTAGCCTAAGAGACCACAACCTAAACACCTAAGTGATAAGGATGAGAACATTCCTCCTCCTCAATCTTCTCCACTTCCTACTAAGACTAGACGAAATCATTCTACGCGTGAACGCTGATGAAAGTGTCATCTTAGAGCTCAGGCATCTGCTTCTCAAACTTTGCAATCTCCAAAAACACCTTCAGCTAGTATTCTTCCATTTTCTCCTCAGCCGAAAATTGAGCCAAATCTCCTAAACATAAGATGCATGATGGTTTTGATCCTGTGCGAGTTAAAGATCCTATTTTTATAAATCTTGATGATGATATAGATGAAAATGTTATTCATGATGAAAATGTTACTTCTCTTGCTTCTGATAGTGAGTATGAATTTGTTGATATTGATAACCACTTATCTAACGAATTTTCTAAAGCACTTATCCTAACTCCTAGACAAGAACAACATGGCTTGGAACATGAACATAGCCCTTGTTTGGATCTTGTGATAGCTCCATCTGCCGTGTTGAATTTTCCTCCTCTAGCATGTTTCCTGCCTTCCTGAAATATTGATTAGCAAGATCTGGGGGTGGATGACATGCTAGACTAGTTTCATTAGCATAGCAGACTCTCTCCTCCTCTCTTTTGTTACTTCTTCTATGTGTTATTCTCATTCTTCTATTTGTTGTCCTTAGTGTTGTCTACTTGAGGATGATGCAAAGCATTGAGATCTCTTTTGGTCTCTCTCATGTTGACTCAAAAGACACATGTGTTCCCTTCTTCTAGGTGACCTTCCTTGATTGGGGAATGAAGAACAATTATGCATACATACATATGATATACATGAATTATCATACAGCATACTGACCCCAAGGAAAGTGAAGTCACCTCGTGATTTGTGTTTTGTGTCTATTATCCTTGGGTTTATCTCACACTTGGGGGCTAAATCTTTGTGATAACGTGCTCCTTTCCCTTCTCATTTCTTATGTGTATCACTACCTTAAAGAAATCACCCTCCTTGAGGCGTGTGCAATTGCTTTAACGTAGGGGGGCATACACCCCGTCTATCCCTTCAGGATACTTGAAAATTTCTTGGCGAACTTAGCTTTGCCTTGAAAATTTTTGGTATTTCTCTTGCATGACTCATAGTGAGGGAAACTTACTAATGACAGTCATGGTTCTCCCTTGTGATCTTCCCTTTTACTTTGTCAATCAAAATTTTAAGATCCTTACTCCACTAGGGGCTTGGCATATCTTGCCTCCTTGACGTGGTGAAAGTCTTTCAATGTTGTTTCCTTGTACTTTACCGAAAGTATGGGCGTATGCTTATACTCCCGCTAAAGTGGGGGCTAAATGTAGTGTCCTAAAATTGTGACACTTGCAATTTCGACTGCATTTGGGTCTTCACGATGGCGACGCAACACTGAACCTGAATGGAGACCCTGAAACTTGTTCATGACACCGAAAACTGCATATTTCTGCACCTTGGCATGATCCCTCCTTGCACCCTGCTGTCCTGGGAGGTGGGACCATGGTGCCCAGTGCCCTGGTCCCCCAGGACCATGGCGCCCAGCGCCCTGGTCCCTGGCCCTATTTTGGGCCCGATCTCTTTTGGGCCTCGAGTCTTTATGTTTGCAATTCGGGAAATAATGTTTCCTGGTCAGCCTAAGGTCAGAAAAATCAGTCTATCAGCAAGTATATAAACTACATTTCCTCTCCCATTTTGGGGAGGAAGGACATATGTGTGCAAGATGCGGAAGCGATATTAAAACACTCAAACATTCAAGCATTCAAGCATTCAAGCATTCCTTCAAGCAATTGAGCATTCTAAGTCTCCATTCAAGGCTAAGTGTTGCATTCAAGACAAGGATTCAACCATTGAAGAGGAGATCACTTACAACTTACAACATACAACAACATTTACACCTTTGCATGTAAGAATACAAACATTCTTACAACAAGGTATCAGTACTTGTTTACATTACAATCATTTACATTTACAACATTCTCATTTCTTGGTTAATTCCAAAACTAGGGTTTGACCTAAGGGCAAACCCCTAATCCCTAATCATCCTCTCTTTTCTGTGTGTAAGTTGCAGGTACGTGGCTGTAACTGAAGATCTGGAATCCTTGTGCAGAGACGAACAGATCCCCCTTCATTTCGTGGATTTTTCGGAGGACCGTGTGCATGCCGAGCGCCATCGTCCCATCAACTTTTGCTCAAATTTGTAGGACAGCTCCATCTCGACATTTTACTACTAATTCCAGGTCCACAGCTTCATCCTATATTCCTATCTCTATTTATAAGCGAATCTTTCTTACTTTCACCTACATTCCTAGCTCAATCCTTCTATCTACATTCTTTACAAAAGAGGGTAGCCTTGCTGTCTTAACCCTTGAAACTCATTTAGAATCCAATCTTGGATTGTGTGGGATTGGATCTTGTGGGTTTTAACCCCTCTTTTGAATGTAAAGTCTCCCCTAAGTGAAAACTGTCAACCCTAGTGACCTCCTTTCTCTCTCCTTGGAGTTGGTGAGGGGAGAACAACTAGGGTTCGATCGCACTTTTTCTGCTTTACAAATATTTAATTAATTTATCTTCAAATATTCTCCTATTAATTAAATAAATTATTGAATTTATTTTAATCAGTTCATTATACCAAATTACCAATCAATTAAATGAATAAATTCTATTTATTTAATTAAATCCCCCTTTTCCTCTTTTAAATAAATTAAATAAAACATTTATTTAAATCATTATCCCTCCCACTTTCATTTTCCTACAAATGAAACTTGCACCTATTTATTGAAATAAATGAATTTTTATTTTAATAAAATCCTATTTTCCCTCACCCACCAAATCCACTTGCACTCCTAAAATCCCTTCTAGATTCTTCTAAACCCTTCCTAATTAGCCTAATTCATTCCCTACTTATTGTCACATTCCTAAGCAACTTGGAGTCACTTCTCAAAGAGTTCAAAGTCTTTGAAAAGCATTAAATGCTTTGTGTGTTCAATAATTTAACCTCTAAAGTCTTCCATAACCATTAATGGCTCTTACATAACCATTTATGGTTAATTCAACTTGCACTCATAGGTCTCCTCAAGCATTTATTGCTTTGACCATGGTTATCCCTTTTGCCTTTGCACAAGAGTTTATCCATTGGATAAAAGCTTTATTCTTTGAATAAAGAATTTATTCACTCAACCCAACCTTGACCTTAACTCCCAAGTTGACTCTCAAGTCATGTCAAGCATTTAATGTTTATTCGCTCTCCTCTCAACCTATCTCATATTGACACTTGTCATCCTGGGATTGGGTTGAAAGTCCTCACATGGATTGAATATCATTCAATCCTAACCCTTGTTGAGATTGTTCAATCTCAACCATCCATTACTCCACTTTTCCTATAAATAGAGCCCATTTCTTCATAATCCACATTCTGAAAAACTTGTATGCATTTAATCTATAGAGAATTTTAGAGAGCATTTAGCATAAATCAACTAATATTGTTATTTTGGCCTAAAATAAATCATTTTAGCATTGTAGCATCTAATATTAGCTTGTTCACATTTGCATAGCATTTATAGTAATCATCTACAATGTTGAACCTCCATAAGCATCCATAGTGCAAAAAGATGCTGAGAGCTACACTAATTTGGAACTTGGAGAAGAGAGGAATAAAGGAGAAGGAGCTAAGAGTATGTTAGGAGGCATTTGGAGATGCCTCGTTATATTTACTTTCCTAGTTGAATATTCTTTTATGTTCTTGGTGTCTCTTTTGAAATGCCTACTTAGGTTAATCTTTGGTTGAATAACACTAACATTAACACTTGTTTCTTGTTGTTTGTGTGTGTCATACTACCATAGGTTTTCATCTAACTTGTCAGTTTTGCAGAGCATCAGATATCATCAACAAAACCTTCAATAACCAAGATGTCATCATTAGTCACTTTGTAATATAATTTTTTGTCAGCATTACCTTTAGTGTAACCAAGATTCAAAAGATATCTGTCCAATCTAGCATACCAAGCTCTAGGAGCTTCCTTTAATCCATATAAAGTTTTCCTTAACCTGCAAACCATATCTTTGTCATTTGTCAAAGAAAATCCATCAGGTTGTTCAATGTAAACTCTCTCTTCAAGATCACCATTCAGAAATGCACATTTAACATCCATTTGATATACTTTGTACTTCTTGTGTGCTGCAAAAGCTAAGAATAGTCTAACTGCCTCAATTCTAGCTACCGGTGTAAAGGCTTCATTGTAATCAATTCCTTCCTTTTGAGAATATCCCTTACACACTAATCTTTCTTTGTTTCTAATAACCTTACCATCATCATTAAGTTTATTTCTGAATACCCATTTAGTTCCAAGTACATTTTTGTTTTTAGGCCGAGGAACCAATGTCCATGTGTTATTCTTTTCAATTTGTTCCAATTCATCTTCCATAGCTTTAATCCAATTTTTATCTTCGCATGCCTCAATAATTGATGTTGGTTCAATTTGAGAAATTATACATACCTCTTCATTTTCCAGTCTTCCTCTTGTCATAACTCCTTGATACTTGTTTCTAGTTATCTGACTTTCAGAGTGATTCAATCTTACATACCTGGGTGTATTTACTTGCTGCTATTCTTTAGTCACTATGAAATTCTTAGATGATGTTGGTGTGACTAGTTCAACATTCTATACCAATATACTCATTGTAGGTTCATTTGTGATTATCTCTATTGCCGCTTCAAAGTCCAGTGATCTTGAGTTACCTCTAAATTGTTCATCAATCTTCACATTTGCACTCTCAACAATTTTCTACACTCTTATTGAAACATCTATATGCCTTGCTCTTAGATGAATAACTAAGAAATATTCCTTCATCACTTCTAGGATCAAATTTGCCAATATACTCATCTCTCCTAATATAACATTTTTTTCCAAATATTCTGAAAAATTTAAGAGTAGGAGTATTATCAAACCATAGTTCATGAGGGGTCTTACCAGTTTCACCTTTGATGTGAACTCTGTTGAATGTGTAAACCATTGTATTCATTGCTTCTCTCCAATATACATGAGGTAGGTTTGCTTCTGATATCATGCTTCTAGCTGCATCCAGAATAGTTCTATTTTTTCTTTCCATAACTCCATTCTACTGGGATGTCTGAGGTGTTGATAACTATCTTTTGATTCCATTAACTTCACAGAATGTATTAAATTCCTTAGATGTGAATTCACCTCCTTGATCTGATCTTAAACATTTTATTTTCTTACCGGTTTCATTATCTACCATCACTTTGAATAATTTGAATTTCCCAAAAGCTTTTGATTTCACCCTAAGAAAAGTAACCCAACACATTCTAGAATAATCTTCAATGATTAGCATAAAATATCTATCTCCTTGTAGACTTCTAGTTCTTGTTGGACTACATAAATCAGTATGAATTTTTTCAAGAACATTATTAGATTTCTCTAGAATAATCCTTACATACCAGATTGTGAGGTTTAACAATCTTAGGTAAATCCCTTATTGCCTTAGTTGTCCTTATTTTCACAATGCAATAAAAATTTACATGACAAAGTCTCTTATGCCATAACCAACTTTCATTAATATGTGCAATCAAAAATGCTTTCTCATTGTTATTCAAATGAAAGATATTACCTCTAGTTTGGTTACCGGTTGCAATTTCCAAACCAGTTTTGTTCATGATTTTTCATTTACCATTCTTGAATTGTAACTGAAATCTTTTTTCAACTAATTGACCAACACTCAAAAGATTATGCTTCAAACCTTCAACATAGTAAACATTATCAGTATTGTTCTTACCATCAAAAGATATAGTCCCTTTTTCATGAAAAGTTAAGAATTTACTTTTATCACGAGTCATATGATGTGAACATCCGAAATCAATGATCCATTCATCCTTTTCTTCAATTTTAGCTTCCAAGGCCTACTCTACCAGTTGAACAATAGGTACTGGTTGATCTTCTGTTATATCAACAAAAGCCCATTCATTGTCTATCGGTTCCTCATCAGAATCATTAGTTACTCCTTCATCAGCATAATAACATTATTTGTCTCTATTATTCTTAAATCTATATCTCTGATATTTGGGGTTAGGCTGATATGTTCATTTAGCTTCTTCTTTCAATATTGCATATCTATCATGACATCTAGATGCCATATGACTAATTTTATTGCAGTTAAAACATTTAAATGATGCTTTACCTTCATACATACTTCCAACTGGACCTTTAAGAATTTTCCTTGCAAACAGTCCTTAAAGTTCCTCTAGTTCTTCATTCTCCCTTCTGATGTCTTCAAGTTCTCTAGCATAGAGTTCTTTCCAATCAGATTTCTCAGATGATGATGATGATGATGATGCAGATGATGATGATGCCATAAAAGCTAAATCTGTCTTAATTGTAGCAACATGACCAAATTCCTCAAGTTCAAAAGCTGAAAGTTTTCCAACCAAAGTATCTCTAGATACTGATGCATTAAGCATTGCTCTCAATTCATTAATCACACTTACTTTCATTTTATATGCCGGTGGCAATTCTATTAAAACTTTAGAAATAATTTCATCTTCACTTAAGGATCCTCCACAACATTGTATACCCAAAACAATTTCATTTACTCTTTCCATAAAAGCAGAAATCCTTTCATCTTCTTCCATTTTCAGATTTTCATACCTGACCCGGAAGCATTCTAGTTTTGCAATTTTGATTGTGGTATCACCTTCATTCAATTTCTCCAATTTATCTCAAATAGCTTTAGCAATAGATCGGTCTAATAATCCCATGATTTGTTGATCTAGCAATGCGCTCAAAAGTGCTTCTCCTACTTTGCAATCATTCTCCTGATCTTTAGCCAAGGTTGGTGGATTACGTTGAATTTGAGTAGGACCAAAATATCCATTCTTTGTAACATTACATATGTCTTTTCCAATGCAATTCAGATGTGTCTCCATTTTGATCTTCCATATACCATAGCTAGTTCCATCTACCATAGCTAGTTCCATCAAGTTTCAGACTATCCTTCGTGATATAGTTAGTTGCCATAGAATCTCCTCAAGTTGTTAAACTTCTGCAAAAAGAGGACTAGGCTCTGATAAAAATTGTTAGGACCCAGAGGCAACTGAGAGGGGGGGTTGAATCTGTTCTCTATTAATTTCAACCCAAATATAACTTTACTAAAATTAATGCAAAATATCGGTATACCAAACTTTATGTCGGTCGATAGTTTAACAGTTAATTGCAATACCGGTAAAGTTTAATGCATGAAACAGAAAGACAAATAACATCCACAACACATAACATAGATATTTGTACACGAAAACCCTATAAGGGGAAAACCATGGTGGGAAACCTTACTCACAATCAAATGATACTACTGCATATAGTATGTGTGTACAATATGGTGACTGCACATGCAGAAAGGCCAACTGCTTAGAGCTCACTGCTCAATCACAAAATGGGAGTCACACAAACTACAATTGGAGGTTAAATCCAATGATAATGTACTACTCGAAATAGCATCTTCATATGCTAGATTAAGTATTGGTTAAGCTCTGATTGCCTTCTCCAAACTTTCCTTGACTTTTCAAATGATGTATGCATGTATAGCTCTACTTTTATTTGCATATACAAAAATATCTTATACTCTACCACTTATACTTGTTCAATCTCACAAATGATATCTTACACATATGCCAAAACCTAAGACCAAACGTGTAGGTCGACTTACAAATAATATTACAATACAAATGAATCAATATGTGATGCATTATGTCAGCTCAATTCATTTACAATAATAAAAAATCATCTCCATAAAGTTCTGTGCTGATCTAGAATAGATAGTGCTTGTCAGTCCATAACCTAGACCTATTTGCTGGTAACAACAAATATGCAAACTCGATTAGACCAGTAACCAAATCATAGAAAAAAAGTGTCTGAACAATGTATTTGACATAACCAAGTATTCTCCAAGTCATCCTTAGTGTCGGTGAACAATATAACCTACTGGTGAACTAGATACCGGTGACTATGCATAAATCACTGAACATGCCGGTGAACAAAACCAAAGATCTCCAAGTGCTGATAGGAGTTGACAAGTGTTGACATCAATGACAAAACCAATGCAACACATCCAAAATACCAACAACCTCTCTGTATGTCTTTCTGATCAGCCTGAGACATGTGGCATCATCTCATGATGCCATGGTCTGTAATCTCCCTGCAACTTCCATCACAGGAATACGAGGGTCATTTGATCTATTCAATCTTTACAACTTTGCATATTTCCCATTAACTCTTCTAGGATTTAAAATTTGAGCACCTTTTACCTTAGGATAAAACATCTCCATTCATTCTGAGCATGTGCAAATTCATGGGACTATTAGTAGATTGACCTTTACCGCTTGCAAACTAGTAACAAAATTCTTTCAACTAGTTACATTGCTAACCCTACTAGTTTCCATCAATAACACACGACACAATCTCGCGATGTCGTGGTCATTGAAATCCTTGCATCTTTGATCACAAGGAAGCTCTAGCCATTGGATCCATCTTGTCTTTAGCAAATGGTCAAAGTACTTAGGATTCTTTGGAATTAGGAAAAATACAAGCACGGGCATAAGTATTTTAAAAGGAGTCCGGTAATAGGAATGTTATGCAGATGACATAGGAAAATTATTATTTCACAAACCGGTTGATCATCACTTAATGCTTAGGAAATAAGATGGCCCCGCTCAAGGAAAGGGTACTCATGACTTTAAGTGGTAAAAAAGTAACTACATAATATATCATTGCTAGGGTTTTCTTCACAAAATGTAAGAAGTTTTGATAAACCCTAAACCCTAGACGTTGGATTGTTCACAGAGGATACAAGTAAAACCTGAAAAATCAATGTTTTGAGATCAAAAGATAAAAATTTCATGCAATCAATTTTTAGAGTTATCAAAGACCTTGATAAAGCATGGATATGTGAGTGAGGAAAATGACATAAGTAACATGCAAAGTCCTGATGAAGATAGGTATCCATTATGCATTCTACTACAGTACTAGTTATAGGTGAGAGATGGCGTACAATGTCATGAAGGGTTAAAGGATGTAGCCATTACAATCATAGCAACACACTAAGATTATAAAGATCTCAAACCACAAAGTGACCTCTCATAGTCCATAAGAAAATATGTTCATATACAAGGATTGGATTAGAAAAAATTGTAGCAAGTTAATGATAGAGAGTAGAAGCAGTTAACAACTTTACCCAATTAAGGATTTGATCTAATGCCAAAAGGGCCAAAGGCAGTCACAATGATTTAGGGTTACAAGGTTATAAGATTTAGATGAATGAGAACATGATAGTATCATAGCAGCAATATGAATAAATCTTTGATAGTACCAAAGTCTCAAAGAACTATAATACATAGTCAAAATAGTAACATCATTTAAACAAAAGGACAATTCATAGTTATATAGACTCTCAAGAGTATCGATCACAATAGAATGCAACCATTGCCACAAAATGTCAAAGATAAAGATTCATTGATAGTTCAAAGCCTCAGCATAGAACCAAGATAAGCATTAAAGAAATTAAGAGGTGTATGAGCAGATATAGTAGTTAGGAAAGAAAAAACACAAGATAATGTATAGCATCACAAAATCCAGTCATATGATAAAGGCATTAGGGACAAATTTTAATGGCAATGAAGAAAATGTCTTATTCAAGGGACAATGATATTCATAAGATTGAAATTACTTACTAGCTAGGATGAAAAGGTGACCCTTGGAGTTAACAACTAAGTTGAACATCTAGTGAACATGATGGAACTAGTTCCTAAACAAGATAGACTAAAACCTAAGATTGAACCTAATACCACCTTTACCCAAAGTGGTAACTCAAAGCATACACCTGATGGGCCATTATACATTACTGTTATAAATAATGACAAACCCACATGTAGGGTGCTTATTGATCCACTATGTATGGTTAATATGAATACCAAAGAATATCTTTTCACTTATGCATTGTATCAGGACAAATATGATAAATCTAAAGTCTTGATTAAGGTGCATGATGGTTTCACTTGTCCCACCATTGGTTCCATCACCCTCAAGTTAAAGTTGAATTTAAAAGATTAGATGTTCCTTTTACCATTATTTCTAACTTAGACCAATTTCATGTGAAGTCGGCTCATTTTTTAATGCAATGCCCTATGTAGTCCACTAAAATGTTGAAGTTCTCAGTTCAAAGATAAGTGTAAACTATATTTCATAATGGGTTCTATTCCTTTTTTAGACAACTATTTCATGTATTTGGTGACTCCTAATTGCTAATATTTGATCTGAAACTTAGACATCTATCTGGTGTTGGCCATTTGGAGGAATTGATTATGTGTTGCATTGTTGTTTTGTCATTGATATCAACACTAGCAATTTTGGTTCTTTATTGGTATCCTTGTGGTCCCGGTAGGTTGTTTGGTTTCTAGTTGGATTGGATTATTATGATCTGGCATGTGCCAGGATGTCTTGTATCTGGAATTGGCTTATTCATGCTACTCAGATTCATGTTTAGTTAGTTGGTTTTGTTCTGGTGATCAGATGCTATCATGTTTGCTAAAAATATCGGTTTGTGGTTCCGGCGAGGGTTTCACTGACAGAGCTTTGATGAAGATCTTTGATGTTATGAATAAGTGGTGTTGGTGTTGCTTCTAGAGGAGATTGAGGATGCTGATGGTTCTCATGTTCAAGACTTAGTTGATTGGGATTATTGTCTTGGTGTGTATGGACCTATATTGGGTCTCAATATTATCTAGGTTATGGACCGGCTTAATGTAATATGTGGATTGGACCTCTCTATGTGTTTCTGGGATGTCTTATGGGTTGGATATTACTTGTTTGGTCTCAGACCAACATGT
Source organism: Cryptomeria japonica (assembly GCF_030272615.1). Lineage (NCBI taxonomy): Eukaryota > Viridiplantae > Streptophyta > Pinopsida > Cupressales > Cupressaceae > Cryptomeria > Cryptomeria japonica. Next base: position 706,072,316 of record NC_081411.1, on the reverse strand, counting down.
TTTGTAATTATGTAATTATTTTATTTTCTAGTGGCCGACCTTATTGTTTATGGCCAAGGGTTTGTATATATGATGTAAGATCTCATTGTAGATCATCATGGTATGGAATGTGTATGAGAGAATAATATAATAATCATTTAGGTAGAGGATTTGGTTGATCATTAGCGATCGTGTTGGGTTTATGTAAGAGGATTTAGTCCTCTAGTATTGAACTTAACCAGAACTGTACTACTTAGGTAGAGGAGATGCTATCTTTGCAGTTCATTAATTCATCCAAATTTTAGTCTGATTTCTATGTAGTCAGTGAGACTCCTTTTGTAATGAGAAGTGTACTCTAGGATGTTGGACTTCCTGCAAGTTCATGCTCCTCAGTTGTAATTCACATACTTACTGTAGAAGTATTATTTGACTGTGGGTAGGCTTCCAACCATTATTTTTCCCTTTACCGGGTTTTCCATGTATAAATCAAGGTCTCATGTGGATACTATTCTTTCTCTGATTATTGCTTATGCTTAATTGTTATATATGCTATTTTGGTATTTGATTTATGCATTCTGGTATTGATCTTTTGGGTTCCGGCATCAAATTTTTAACTACTAAATGTTCTGGTAATCTGAGACAATTGATTCACCCCCCCCCCCTCTTAGTTGACTTTCGGTTATTTGAACTATCTAACAATTAGTATCAAAGATTTGGTCCTCTCTACAGAAGCTTAACCACTTGAGGAAGATCCTATGGAGACTAACAATTCAAGTTCATCTAGTTCATTTGGAGCTATCTTTCAAAGAGATATTCCTAGGCTTGATGGAACAAATTTCAGAGTTTGGAAGATTTAGATGGAGACTCATTTGAGATGTCTTGGCAAGGAGATTTGGGAGATCACAAATGTCATGCCCAAACTTTAGGGCAAAACACAACCACAAATTTTTCTTTTATTTTTAAAACACTAAAATTACATACAATCCATTGTTCAATTAGTCGAGACGTCTTAACAAGATGTTCCAAACGAATTATAAATTGATATTAAATACTAACATAATACTTACGATAATTCCTATTATCAAGTGGAACGATTAAAATTTATAGGGGTAATATTAAATTCACTCAAAAGTCCCTATCATTACAGTTGCGTCTATTAGCACTTAATTAGATCCATCTCCACTAAATAGTCATTAATAAATTTACTTGGTTCGACATCAATATTTAAAAATTATCAAGTTCCCATCATCCTGTTAATACACCTTTTCTTAATAATTTAATTTAGATTGGAACACTAAAAGAATTAATTTTTCGTCTCATCAAATTGAGTCAATATATTGATTTAATCAACCTCTCTAAAATAATTGACGAAGATATAATTAATCTCCAATAGAAAACCATTAATTGCTTTTAGGAACTAATTAAATTAGTCCTAGCACTTAGTTTATGAAAGTCTATATTTTATTTTAACATAATTAAAATGTAGTTTATACTATATCAACTAAAGGGTCGTTTAACCCCATAACGAAAATCGTTCTATAAGGTTTAATTTCTAAAACCTATATTTAGTTGGTCTGAAATTATTCCCTATAGTCAAATAACTACCAACAGAATAAATTTCCTAAATGATTAACTCCAATAATAATATAATTTTTAAACAATTTTTTTTTTGTTAAATATACCCATATGTTTATTTTGAAACATATGATAAATATAAACACTTAATAAAATATTTATCCTAACATTATAGACAAATTATACAATCATGTTTTAAACTATGAAATTTACAATTACATTATAGACGATTTTATACATTCATGTATTTAATCTATATATTATTTTTTTTATTCAACACATATATATAGAACATTATTTATTTTCTAAATGCAAATATTTCAACATCTTATCTAAAAATATATTAAGTAGATACTAAAACCCTTCTCTTTATTCTATAACCACTAAGTGAAATCTTAAATCTAAGATCTACCCTATCCATTCGTACTTTCAAATATATATATATAAATATATATATATATATATATATTTATATATATATATATATATATATATAATCCTATATAAATAAATAAATATGTTTCCATATTTAAAATCATCCATGTAAAACCCTAACAAAATATTATATATATCATTTAAATTGTTCTACATTTAAAAAAATCTCTTACTTCTTTCACTTTACCCTAAACCTACCCAGGGCTAGGGTTATATCTCATTTCTTTTTGTATCACGCAGGGGCTGTATCATGCAGGGGCAGAGGTCATGGTGGCGGGGGTTCTAGGGGGAGTGGCACCGCTCACTGTGGGTTACCATAGTGGTGGTGACCACTACGGTCGCCCACAGTGGCGGCCCTCAGGCTGTTCACTGTGAACGGTCGCAATGACGGCGCCCACTGTGGTCGCCCACAGTGGCGGCCCTTGGGTCATCCACTATGGACGCCCACAGTGGCACCGGCCAAGGCCGCCCACTATGTCGTGCACAGGGTTCGGCCCTCGCCGTCCACTGTGCATTGCATAATGGTTCGGCCCAAGCCCGATTTTTTTTTTTTAAAATATATATATATATATATTTTTAAAAAAGAAAATGTTTTGATTAATAAAAATATATATTATATAAATATGTAAATATTTATGTATATATATATATATATATTTATTTATTTATTTATATTTGGTATATAAGTATATTTTTAGGAAGGAAGAAAATGAATTTATTTAAATTTAAATAAATGAATAAAATTATATATATATATATATATATACACTTATATTTTAAGTGCGTAATGGCTTTAGAGCATTCTTGAAAATCTATGTTGTTGATCTGTATAATTGAAAATCTTTCTAACAGATAAATCAAAGGCTTCAGATTTTAATTAAATAAATATACATCTTTTGAATATAAATGCCAGGCTGCTAAAATTGACAGAAGTATGTAAAATTTTAAACGCCGCTATTTAGATCTAGATATTATTTAGTTTCAATAAGTCCATTTAACTTTAGATTTTATTTTCTTCATGCAAACAAATAACATAATTTAAATGAACTCTAACAGCAACTTTATCCAAGTTATTTTAACTTTAGGCTTTATTTTCTACAAGGAAATAAAATCACAGATAAAATAAAATCACAGAATTAAATAAAATAGCTTTTACATTTCCATGGATTTATCTAAATGTTTTTATTTTCAGCCTCCTGCATGCATGCAAATCTAATTCACTTCTTTTCTAATATTTTGTTTTAAGTGCACAAAAGGAATAATTAAATCACTTTCTTATCAAAATATCTTAAAACACAACAATGTTATTTTTCAGAAATTTAGAAAACTAAAAAAAACCCAAAGTTACTCCTTTCTTTTCTGCAGTATTGCATAAATAAATATTACATATCTTTAAAACACATTCCCAAGTCTTTAATGTCATTTTACAACTAGGTCTCTCTTTTCAGATAAGTGAGGACCCTCAAAGAATATTAATTTCATTTACAACATTTTTCTACAACAATTAACTCTAGCCATATCTACATGTCCTATTCGTTTCTTCCAACAACCTGCATTAAATCAAAAGCTATCACCATGGAGTGCTCACCTCCCAGCCTAGGCTAACTGGTAGCCACCCCCGAGCTCGGAGAACCAACCCCTAGACAGGATTACACACATGCAAACACAAAAGACAAGGGAAAACACAAGCTCAAACACAATCCCAACCCAGGCTACACTGCACCACATATTTGTGATGTCTTTTCAAGGGTGAGAGTGGACCAAGTACCCTGAGGAGACTGCAAGTATGGTAAAACATATAGCCACCTCATGGCAACCCAAAACATATAGCCACTTCATGGCAAACCAATTACATCAAGTATAACAACCCCACATTCCTTATGGCCCCCAAGGCATTCATGCCTTATTTCCCTCCTTATGACCCCCAATGCATAAACAAGCCACACAACAAGGGTCACATAAAATCCCTTGTGATCACTCTCATAACGAGAGCCTCTCACTCGAGGGCTATCACTTCTACCACCCACAAGACCACCCTCACTCCCAAGAGTAGGAGGTCTTGATTACTTCCAAAACACATACATTGCATAAGCACAAAACATCAAATAAATTTCCAAGAAATACATGCATGAAAACCAGTCTTTTTTCACAGGCATTTTTCTTTAAAGACAACATACAATAAGAAAACATTACAAGAAAGTAGAACCAACCTTAAACTAGCCAAAGGTATGCCAGTTTTGTTGAGGATGAGCAGCCCAATTCCCCAAGTCTTCTGTTTCTACCCTTAGCCAAAATTCTAAATCCCAAATCTTTCTTTTTCTTTTCAAAATTCTTTTGTCTCCAAAAACGAAGAGTGGGTGATTACCCACTAATTTTCTAATTCTTGCTTAGGAAGCCCTTTGTGAGAGTTCTCACAAGTTTCTAAAAACTGAAAAGGAAGGTAAGGTAAAATGGGAAAGGGAACTTTCATTAAAAAAGGAAGGTTCACAACTTAGTTCCAGTCTTCTAATTTCAATTTTCGCACAACTTAGAAAAGCCACTTTTTAGGGTGTCTTAATGGTCACATGAGAGTTGAAACATGCCTAAAATTACTCCTAACCTTTAGGTATAGCTTATGGGCTTTAGGAAACCCTAATAAACTACCCCTAGGAGTCCATTTAACCCTTTTTAAACCCCTCTGAAGTTAATTTTTGGGTCAAACCTAAGTTGACTACCCCAAAGATTCTCTACCTAAGGCAATTATGGAATCACATTAAATTTAATTGAAAAAATTATAGTTAAACAATTCCCTCCAAGAGACAAATTTAAAAACTCAAACATAAATCAACACGTGTCAAGTGACATGAAGAAAATACTTTTACAAAATTGCACATGAAATCTTGTCTCTTGTTGGATTTAAATAAATCAAATAAATAACATTTAACACACATGCATCATTTACTATTACGAAGAAAATATGACACAAACAGGGTGTTGTCTCTCCAAATAGACAAACCCTGGTTTTACGAACATACATAGGTCTAGGTTTGGTTCTCCATAATATTTCCATGGTCACATGGATATCTTTTCCTGCGCCACTCAAATGCACATTAGTAATTAACCTCGTATAATATTAAACACATTAATTAGAATACACATCAAACACTTCACATATAATTTACATTTGAACAATTCAATATATCTCATATCCAAATAAATCCACATAAGCAATTATCATAATTCTCATAATTTTGATCCACACATAAAACATACATCCTAATTCTATCATCATAGTAAAGTCTTGCAGATCCAATAATGACTTGCATCATTTCAAATTTGTCCTATTCTAGAATTATATAGAGTTCTATATCATAAAGCATATAAATGAAGCATCAACATTCATCAATGTTATCCAACTCATGGAATCATATAAGTTCCAAATCCAGACATAGCTAACATACATTAAATCAAGATTATCCAATCAATGGATCTTTTAGGATTTCAAATTCATAACACATAAAAATGTACACCACAAGGTGCAATAACTCTATAACTTGGTTCAATTACTTTTCTCACCAATCTATCTGTCTAACACAATCCATTCTATTGAATTATAAAGCATTTATTAATAGGGTCAAACATGGTCAACTAAGTTAATCAAAGCTTGGTTTGGGGAAGGCCTTACAACAAATAATGATGTTACATCTTATAATCTAGCATCTAGCAACCCTCCTCTGGAAAGATTGGATAAGGAGCTTGAGAATGGTTGTAGGGCAAGAGAAGCTCTCCTGTGTGCACTTCAAGACCAAAAAATAATGGGATTAACTCACAAATCATTTGCAAAGGCTATATGGGACAAGTTGGAGACTCTTAATGAAGGTGGCCCTACTATTAAGATTTCTAAATTTGATGGTTACAGGGTGAGATATTAAAACCTGAAGATGGAAGAAGATGAAAGGATTACTGCATCCATGGAAAGGGTAAATGAGATTTTTATGGGAATTCAATGTTGTGGTGGAATTCAGAGTGAAGATGACATAGTTTCTAAAGTTTTGAGATCTTTTCCACTGGCTTACAAGATGAAGGCTACTACAATTAATGAATTTATAATAATGGCTAATACTTATATCAATAGAGATACCTTGGTTGGGAAATTATCTGCTTTTGAGCTTGAAGAATTTGGACCTTCTAGAGTAGTGAAGTCTGAACCTACTTTTCATGCATCTGCATCATCAACCGACAATCAAGATTAGAGAGATTTATATGCAAAGGAATAGGTTGATATGAAAAGAGAAGATGAATAATTTGAGAAACTTGAAGCCCTATTTGCTAGAAGAGTACCTAAAGAACTAGTAGGAAGTATGAAGGAAAAGCACCTTTTAAATGTTTTGCATGTAATAAGGCTAGTCATTTTGCTTCTAGTGTCCTAAAAGGAATTCAAGATTTGAAGAAAGAGCTTGAAGATCTTTTAAGCCTAACCCTGGATATCAAAACAAGTATAAGTATAGGAAAAACAAAGATAAATCATGCTACATAGTAGATGAGGAAGGTGATATTGATTCTGATGATGAACTGATAGAAGACTCTACTAGTGGGTCCAACAACAGAAAGGAATGGGTGTTCCTGGCTATCAAGGAAGATGTTCTGGAACTGGAAGAGAATATATCTGAAGAGAAGGCACTTGATACTAAAATTGAAGATAAGGATGAATGGGTAATTGACAGTGGATGTTCACATCATATGACTAGAGATGAAAGGAAGTTTCTATCTTTGCAAGAAATTGATGGCAATCTAGTTAGATTTCGAGATGACAAAGCATGAATAATCAAGGGGAAATGAACTATATCATTAGATGGTAAGGACAATACTGATAGTGTTTGTTATGTTTAAGGTTTAAGTCATAATATTTTGAGTGTAGGAAAATTGGTGGATAAGGGATTTCAATTATATTTCAAGGATGAAAAATGCAAAATTGTTAATAGATCTAGTTTGGAGATTGCAAGTGGTACACAGACAAAAGTTAATATATTTTATTTGAACTCCGATGAGAAGACATGATTGATTGTAAAAATTGGTGAGAGTTGTCTATGGCATCAAAGGCCGTGTCATGTGAATTTTGATTGCATTGTGAAGATCAGTTCAAATAAGGTAGTTAGAGATATACCTAAAATTGTGAAGCCCTATAATTTGGTATGGAAAGAATGTCAAATCGGAAAATAGGTCAAAACCTCTTTTAAAAGTATACAAGAAAAGTATAATGATGTTCTTGATTTTACTCATACTAGTTTGTGTGGCCCTGCTAGAGTTAAAAGTTTTCAAGGTGATAGATATTTTATGCTAACCATTGATGATCATTCTAGGATGATGTGGATTGCTTTTTTAAAAGATAAATCTGAGGCTTTTGAAAATTTTAAAATGTTTAAAGATAAAGTTGAGATAGAGACATGATTAAATATTAAATGTTTAAGCTTAGATCATGGTGGAGAATTCATATCCGGTGAGTTTAATAACTTTTGTGAGAAGCATGGTATAAGGAGACAATTTTCTACTCCTTGGACACCTCAGTAGAATGGAATTGTGGAAAGGAAGAACAAAACTATCTTGGATGCTACTAGATGATGGAAGCTAATCTACCTCATATCTACTGGAGAGAAGCAGTGAGTACATCAGTCTATACATTCAACAAAGTACATATCAAAGGAGAAATCGGTAAGACACCTTATGAATTATGGTTTGGCAATACACCTACAGTTAAGTATTTCAAAATCTTTGGTAGTAAATGTTATATTAGGAGAGTTGATATCATTGGCAAATTTGATCCTAGATTTGATGAAGGAATTTTGTTTTGGTTATTCTAATGAAAGAAAATCATATAGATGTTATAACAAGAGATTGCAGAGAATTGTGCAAAGAGCTAATCTCAAGGTGGATAAGCTGAATAGAAGTCAAATTAGAGTTTATGAGAAAGAATCTATAGTGAAAATGATTATAACTGAACCGGTAGAAGCTTTACTAAAACAAAATGTTGAACCAGTTACTCTGGTAGTATCAAAAAATTCAATAGTAACTCAAGAATCGGGAAGAGGAACAGAGAGTCAGAAGACTCCTAGGTATGTGAGATTGAATCATTCAGAAGATCAGATCATTGGGGATAAGAACAATGAAGTGATGACAAGAAAAAGATTGATAGCTAATGAGGTATGTTTAATTTCTCAAATTGAATCGATATCAGTAATTGAAGCATGTAAAGATGAATGTTGGTTAAAAGCTATGGAAGAAGAATTAGATTAGATTGAGAAAAATAACACATGGACTTTAGTTCCCTGGCCTAAAAATAAGAATGTTATTGGAACTAAATGGGTTTTTAGGAATAAATTGAATGAAGATGGACAAGTTGTAAGGAATAAAGCTAGATTAGTTTGTAAAGGATATTCTCAGAAGGAAGGAATTGATTATGGTAAAAATTTTGCACTTGTAGATAGGATTGAAGTTGTAAGATTATTTCTTCTCTATGCTACACATAAAAACTACAAGGTTTATCAGATGGATGTCAACTGTGCATTTTTGAATGGGGATCTTGATGAGGAAGTTTATATTGAGAAACCTGATGGTTTTTCACTTTCAGATGATAAAGACATGGTTTGTAGGTTAAGGAAAACTTTATATGGATTGAAACATGCACCTAGAGCTTGGTATGCAAGGTTTGTTAGGATAACCAGTGAACAACTAAGACAGGGTGGTAAATCAGTTGTTAACAGATTATATCAATCAAACCACCTAATATCTTTTAATTTGAGCACATAAACATTGAATATCGGAATAGCAGAAATAGATGCCAGTAAGAAATAAAAATTAAGAATGTAACAGATAATTAACATAATGCAACCATACCACATAACACCATGATTTGTACATGGAAAACTCAATAAAGGGAAAAACCATGGTGGGAAGCCTACCCATAGTCAGATGATACTTCTGTAGAAAGTTTGTGATGCAATAAGGGCCTGCACATGCAAAGGGCACACTGCCTAGAGCATATTTCTCATTACAAAAGAGTCTCACTAACTATAGAGAGGTTAGAACCACCTCAAGATAATTGGACAATAATCCAAAATAACAAACTGCTAGAGATAGCATCTACCATGCCTGATTATAGTCCCAGTTAAGCTCAATATGGGAGGCCTTTGACCTCTTCCTTAAACCCAATTTGATCACCTGTGATTGACCAAATCTTCTTTGCATATGATATTGCATTCCACAACCACGACACACTTATTTCATTCCAATATCATACCCATTCATTATCTATAATGAGATCTTACATCAATTTATAAAAACCCTAAGGCCTAAATGAATTAGGTCAGCCACCTAAAATATATTACAATAAGATCATTACATACATCCATATTACAATGATATGCCATATCAGCTTTAGACCAAAACAAAAATAACCAATCCATAAATCATCTTGGTAACGTGTAGAGAACACATGATACTGGTCCATAACCTATATAGGTACCAGACCTAATTTGGGTCCACCACTACATAGCAATGTCTTCAATCAATTGAGGCATGATTAAGGATCACCTTCTTCATCCTGAATCCTATCTAGAAACTGCACCAATATCCCTTAGCATTCTGTAAAGGTTTCTTAGTGAAAGTTGTGTCAGTTAAACCTTAAACCCATGCTGACAAGGGTTTACAAGAGTGTATGATAGGATGCGATCACCAAGTCAATATCAACTGACCAAAACATGCTCCAAAAGCATGTAACACATAAAACCAAACATACTCCATTGATCCAAACATGTTGGAAGTGTCCAACAGATAGTCCCTTCTGCTGGTAACAATAGGTCTTCTACCGGTAACATAAACCTATCTGTCGGTAACCAAACATAATAGCTAGTGTTGGCATCAATGACAAAACATCAATGCAACACATAATCAATTCATCCATATTGCCAACAATATCCCCCATTTGCATTGATGGCAACACTAGATGTGAAAAACATCTAAGTACCAAGAAATGCCAAACGAGTCTCCCCCTCTGGAAGACAACCAACAATCTCCTGAATATCAATAACTCTCCTCCTATGAATAATATCTCTCAATTTATTTTTCACAACACTATCTCTCTACCTTTGACATTAATGCTAAAAATATGACAAAAATAACAAAGCAATAATATAAGCCTCTGAATCTCAAAGCTGACTACTCCTCCTGAGTAGTAGCACCACTCATCAGTGCCAAAATGAATAGTATCTCTGATAATGCATGTCAGACTAATACCAAACTGCATCAATCAAGTCTCTGCCAAAGGGGCAGAAACCCCTAACCTACCTCTCAAATATTCAAATGGTTCCTTAGATAGTGGTTTGATGAATATATCTGCAATCTATTCTTCAGTGTTCACATAAACCAGTTTGACTTCTTTTTCTTCTACCTTGTCCTTCAAAAAGTTATATTTTATCAAAATGTGCTTAGTCTTAGAGTGAAATACCAGATTCTTAGACATGTCAATAACTACAGATTTATCACAGTAGATAACTACTAGTTCACTACAATTTACCTTGATATCCTTCAACATTTTCTTCATCCGCAGGACTTGAGTGCAATTAGTTGCTACTACAACATATTCAACTTCTATAGTAGATAAATGAATGCATGACTATTTTTTGCTGATCCATGAAACCAATTTCTTTCCAAGAAAGAAATCTCCACTAGAATTGCTCTTCCTGTCATTAGTATCTCCTGCCCAATCTGAATCTGTATATGCACATAAAGTGAAGTCATCATCTCTAGAATATCATAAGTCATATTTTGTTGTTCCTTGCAAATACCGAAATATCCTCTTTACTATACATTCATGATTTTCTTTAGGATTACCTTGATATCCTGAAATAATACTTACTGCATTCATAATATCCAATCTAGTCTGAGTTAAATATAACATACCACCAATCATAGACTTATACCTTGTCAGAATTGCCAGTGTAGATGTATCTTTGATAGATAATGTCTCACTAGTCACCATAGGAGTACTTATAGGTTTGGAATTATCCATACCAAACTTCTTCAACAATTCCCTTAGATACTTAGTTTAACATATAAAAATGCCTTTTTTAGTTTTAGTAATCTGCAAACCTAAAAAAAATCTCATTTCACCAATCATGGACATTTCAAATTCATTCTTCATATTATTAGAGAATTCCATGCACAATTTATCTTCTTCTCCAAAAATGATATCATCAAGAAATAATTCAATAATAAATATATCATCATCAGTGATCCTATAATATAAATTACTATCATCACTGCCTTTAATAAAACCAAGCTTCAAAAGATATTTTTTCAACGTTGCATACCAAGCTCTAGGAGCTTGTTTCAATCCATATAAAGCTTTCCTTAATCTGCAAACTATATCTTTATCATCTGTTAGTGAAAATCCATCAGACTGATCAATGTATACTTCTTCCTCAAGTTCACCTTTCAAATATGCACATTTAACATCCATTTGATAGACCTTATAGTTCTTATAAGCTACATAAACAAGAAATAGTCTAACAGCTTCAATTCTGGCTATAGGTGCAAATGTCTCACCATAATCAATTCCTTCCATTTGGAAATATCCTTTAAAAACCAATCTAGCCTTTTTTCTTACAAATTGACCATCCTCATTCAATTTATTCCTAAAAACCCATTTAGTTCCAATAACATTCTTATTTTTAGGCCAGGGAACTAAAGTCCAAGTCTGATTCTTTTCTATCTGATCTAATTCATCTTCTAAGGCCTATAACTAATGTTTATCTTTACAAACTTCAATAATAGATGCCAGTTAAATTTGAGAAATAAGACATACCTCTTTATTTGTCATTCTTCTTCTTGTCATAATTCCCTTGTTCCTATCTCCAATGATTTGATCTTGAAAATGATTTAACCTTACATACCTTGGTGTCTTATGAACTCTAGGTTCACTATTTTGATCATCAGTCACAGTTGAATTTTCAGATTGTATTGGTGTAACTATCTCAGTTTTCTGTACCTATTGAGGCATTACCTATTCAGTTATGATCATTTCCACTATTGGTTCCATGCGATATGATATGGAATTATTTCTGCATTGCTCGTCCATTTTCACATTTGCACTCTCCACAATTTTCTGCAATCTTTTGTTATAACATCTATATGCTTTGCTTTGAATTGAATAACCAAGAAATATCCCTTCATCATATCTAGGATAAAACTTCCCAATTGAATCATCCATTTTGATATAATATTTACTTCCAAAAATTTTGAAATATTTAACAGTAGGTGTATGCCCAAACCATATTTCATAAGGGATCTTACCGGTTTCACCTTTGATGTGAACTCCATTGAATGTGTAGACTGCTATACTCATTGCTTCTCTCTAGTAGATGTGAGGCAATTTGGCTTCCATCATCATAGTTCTTGCTACATCCAAAATGGTTATGTTCTTTCTTTCCACTACTCCATTCTACTGAGGAGTCCTAGTTGCAAACAATTGTCTCCTAATTCCATTTGTCTCACAATAGCTGTTAAATTCATGAGAAGTGAACTCATCACCTTGATCTGATATCAGACATTTGATTTTCAATCCAGTTTCTGTTTCTACCTTTTCTTTAAAGATCTTGAATTTCTCAAAGGCTTCAAACTTCTCCCTAAGAAAAGTGACCCACATCATCCTACAATAGTCATCAATAATTAGCATAAAATACCTATCACCTTGAAAGCTTCTAGTCCTCATCGAACCACATAAGTCAATGTGAATGAAATCAAGTACATCATCAGATTTATCATGTATTCTCTTAAAAGAAGTTCTAACTTGATTTCCCAATTGACATTCCTTAAATACTAGATTATGAGGTTTCATACTCTTAGGTATATTTCTAACTCCCTTAGTTGAGCTGATATTGACAATAAAATTAAAATTAACATGACACAACCTCTTATGCCATAACCAACTCTCATCAATATGAGAAATCAAACATGCCTTATTACCAGTATTCAAGTGAAAGATATTACCTCTAGTCTGAGTACCAATTGCAATCTCCAAACTAGTTTTGTTAATGCTTTTGCATTTTCTATCTTTAAACTGAAGTCAGAAACCCTTGTCCACCAATTGACCAACACTTAAAATATTATGCTTTAAAACTTCTACATAATAGACATTATCAGTATTATGCTTTCCATCCAGATAAATAATACCTCTACCTTTGATCATACATGCTTTGTCATCTCGAAATTTGACTTTATCGCCATTGTATTCTTGTAGGGACATAAATTTTATTTTATCTCTAGTCATATGATGTGAGCATCCATTATCAATTACCCATTCATCGTTGTATTCAACTTTTTCTACCAGGGCTTTTTCTTCATTCATGATAGCCAGTTTTGGTTCATCTTCCTTTAAAGCATAGAACACCCATTCCTTTCCATTGTCGGATCCACTAGCAGATTCTGTTGCCGGTTCATCCCCAGAGTCATCACTTACTCCTTCCTCATCCACTATGTAGCATTGTTTACTTTTCTTGAATGTAGTGTCCACCCTTGATTTGACTTATTTTGACTAGAGTTGACTTTTATATTTCACGTGATAGACTTATCTAGACTATATTTTGATGATTTGGAAGATGATTACACATGTGCTTTAGTGACTTATGATTGATGTTAGCTACTATTGGACATATGCTATTTTGATGATCTATATGAATGTTGGTATTATCCTAATTCATCATGTGATTTGATGATACATGTACTTGATGGATTTTATATGCTCACTATGTGATGGATTATTGATAGATTAGATTTATAATGGTTTTGATGATGATTATGATTACGCTAACCCTACTTTGTGATTACATATGATGAGATGTTTATGAGATGTGTTTGACTATTGTTTGACTGTCTTCGTGATAGAGACGATTCCACATCACTCATTGCAAGCGGGATGTGTCGTCGCGATTCTCTATCACTTGCTTGTTCTATATATGTATATGTATATGTGGTATTGTCATTTTGTGGTTGCAAGATTTTGCAGGTACTAGACATCGACTCCACCTGGCTTCACAGGTCTGAGTGTGTCTTTAGTTCCAATGGCTTATGTGGTTTGGAGATGGCATGAGTTTCCCCTCACATACTCTAGGTCTAAGTTGTTCACCATGTTTAGTCAGCATCTTGGAATAATTCGCCATGTCAGTTAGTAAACTTGGTCCTTTGGTATTGTGAGTCCAGTTAATGCCGGTTGATTTACTTGATGATGTTAGAGTAATTATGTGTAGTTTTCTATTTTGAAATATTTATTTTAATGTATTTAATTTATAAGTTTTTAATATTTAATTATTTGATATTTATATTTATTTGATAATTAACATTTATTGATTTTATGATTATTTTAATATTTGATAAGCTTTATTGTTGTTTAATATTTATTTAATATTTGTGATTTAATCTTTGATGGTATTTGACTATTTAATTATTTATTTGACTTTCTATGGTTTAACATTTATTTGATATCTTTTATCTATTTGGTTCTTTAATTTATTTTATTAGCTTTTGGTTTAATTGATTTTAATTCCCTTTTGGATTAAATTAATTTTCATCTTATATTTATTTAATAGTTTGACTTTTTATTTCTAAGTGGGGTGTATGAGCACAATAAATTAAATAAAGAAATAAAAACAATCCCACTTAGTTGAATAAGTATATTTTATTTACTTTACCTACCCTTCACTCTCATTGGTTAAATTCAAAATGGGTGAATAAATTATATTATATGGTGGGTTGGTAAAATATACCCCAAAATGGAATATTTTGATTGGCCGAAATTGAAGCTAGGGATTCTGGATTATTGTTGCTTTTAATTTTCATTCCCGTGAGGTTTTTTAGTTGGATTTGGCTATTCTCTGGAAATTTCTCCAGCAAGTTTTCTTCCTTGGTTTTGGATTGCTGCACTCTTGGTTTTTGGCGGGAGCTTGATTGGATTGTGGGAGCTCTTCTTCAACCACAAACCATCACACAGGTTGCAGGTTGGAGGCTTCTCCATTGGTTTCTTGTTTTGCTTTCAAAGTTTGAAACTTGTATGCTCCGTGTTTGATTTGGTTAAAAAAAAAAAGATTTGGTTTATGCATTCTCTTTAGTCTTCCTATATTTGGAATGGGTAGCCATTGGATTCTATATTCTTTGCTTGGTTTATAGTTCTGGAAATAATGCTTCCTATGCATTGCCATGAATGTTCATCATGAGGAATATCTTGCAGATTTTGTATATGTCTTGTATGAATTATTTTAATAAGATTTTTATTTTATATTAAGGAGATTTTAACCTGGTAGATGAGTTCATATGGAGATTGTGAATCTGGGAAAGAGGAGAGTCTTTGTGAGCTCCCAATCTGGCTCTGCTATAGAGGAGACGCACAAGACTTTTTCCCCTTTTTATTTTCACACATCCCCTTGTGTATGGATGTTATTGGTTATCTGAAATGTATTTTTAAATGTATTTGAGTCATATATTATGCTTTCTATATTTTAGATTCAAGGTTGTAGTATTTCCTTAGTTTTTGACAGTGCTGGAGATGTTCTTCCTCCAAAAGTCTGCATTATGTTTTCAATTGGAGTTCCTTGGGTGAATTTTATTATTTTATTTTATTCACATATTCTTATAGTTTATTTCGTGCCAATTCCAACGAGTATAAATACATCATATTTGGCTATTTATATTTTGAGCAGTTTTGATTTCGCACTTAAGTAGTTTTCTGCAAAAATTTACTTTTTTTTTATGCGCTAAAACATCAGTAATATGTGCCATTATGTGTATTTTTTAGGTTTTGTCCAGTTTGAGGTCTGTTTGAGGTTAGTTGGATTTGGGGTTATACCAGAGGCTTTTTGAGGGCATTTATGATGTTGTCTAAAATTATTTATGATTGGTGATGTCTTCATATGATTTATTTATTTTTGTTTTGTATGCATTTTACTCCATTTGAGTTGTTTGTGCTTCCTCTCTTGTTGATGCACCAAGAGAGAGATTGAGATTCTTGTGATTATGTGCTAGCAAGTGCATAGGCCTTGCTGAGATTATTTGATGATTCATTTCAGATTTGACGGCATTTCTTATGGCCTTGATATGTTTATTTGGCCAAGAGGCTCATTGATTTTTGGTTATCATGATGTTAACTTTCACATGTTTCATGATTATGAGATGATATTGTTGTTTGCATATGGATTATTTGTGATTTCAGATTTATGTATATTCTCATATCCAATTATGATTCTAGAGCCTCTTGTGTTGTCATGTTTGAGACCATGTTAGGGGGGAGTGGGCTTCCTTTTGATGATAGAGGTCACGAGAGATAGGCTTGCATGAGGTTCCTTGTAAGGATGCATGAAGTCTAGACCACCAGGGCACATTGGAGTTTTCCATGATTTGTAAATAAGTGATAACCTAATAATTGATGGGTTGAGTAGTTAGATTAATTAATAAGATGATAAATTGATTGTGCCTCATGACTTAGTCCTAAGGAGGATGTTTTAGGATAAGCATGAGAAGGTCGTGAAGATGGTAAGCTAATCTCCCTTAGTCTCTCAAAGGTTGAGATGGCTCCACATGTCCATCAGGCTAGTGCCTTGTGTTATTATGTTATTGTGTTATGAGGATGGCATGTGATGAGACTCCACTCCTACATGTGTTTCCCCTTTATGATTTATGATTATGCTTATTGGATGCATTTATGTTTTGATGAGTTTTATGCCTCTGGGAGTTCATTCTTGTTGTATTGTGTAAGATCTTGTTTGAGAGTCCTTGCATGGTTAGTCTCCTTGGTTTTAGGTACCAGCTTAGGTTTAGAGTGTGTGTTGGGACCTTGTATCATCTCCTAGCATGAGGGGTGGTTCCTTTGGTTCCACATGGTCAGGAGGTTGGTGCTTTTAGCCATTAGGATGTTCTTTTGGATTCTTCTTGCGTGGACGTGGATTCTTCTTCATGATGTACTATGGATGTACCTTATAGTAGATTTATGTAATGGATAAGATAAAATGTATGTAATGTAACACTTTTTGTATATCATAGATAGAATCTTGTAGTAGAAAGAGCTATGCTCATGATGTATTTAATGTACTTATATTTGTAGATGAATTGTAGCTGAAAATTGGAATTAAGGCCTAGTTGTATTGTACTATTTTAGAGAGGTGATCTTATGAGTCATGGAAATGAATGGATTATAGTTGGAATAGAATGGAATTGTATTATGGATTAGTTGTATTATCTCATGAGATGATTAGAGGCTAGTTAGAATGTTAAATAATCTTGAAAGAGGAATGTTCATGGAGTAATAAATGAATATTTTATAGGATGTTAAATGGATTTAGTAAACATGTATGATTCATATAGATGCATTGGTAGAAAGAAAATTATGCATATCATGGGAAGTAAGTAATGTTGTAGGTTGTATATCTCATGAGTAGATAATTATATTATGATGCAATAATGAAGGTGAAATGTATCTTTCACGTGCGTAGTATGCTATTGTGGAAATGAATTTAAGTAATGATGCTAAAGTACCCTAGGGAAAGATTAATGATTTTGTGATATTTCTTCTTGCGTTAATTCATGAAATGAGTAATGATATATGTTCATATTGGTTAATTGATGAACGAATGTAAATAGATGGAGATGTTATGTGTTGCATTAATTGTTATTAGATGTTAATTAAAAAAAAAAATATCTCCATTTGTATATTATTGTTTAGTTTCTTTAGAGTATTTTGGTGGGCATTACATTGAATCTATATCTGTTCTGATTAGGCTTAAATGATTTCTTAACTCTTTCTTCAAATCTTGCATTCCTTTTAGGACATCTAGATGCAAAATGACCAATCTTATTACATGCAAAACATTTAAAATGTGTTTTTCCTTCATATTGACTTCCTAACAGTCCTTTAGGTACTCTTCTAGCAAATAAGGCTTCAAGTTGCTCAAATTCTTCATCCTCTTTCCTTGTATCTTCCAATTCCTTTGCATATAAGGCTTTCCAATCACTTTTTCTGGTAGATGATGATGCATGAAAAGCAACTTCAGATTTTGTATCTCTAGACGGTCCAAATTCTTCAACCTCAAAAGAAGATAATTTCCCAATCAAAATGTCTATGTTAATTGAAGTGTTTGACATTATTCTCAATTCATTAATTGTAGTTGCCTTCATCTTGTAAGCCAGTGGAAGGGCTCTCAAGACTTTGGAAAGTATTTCATCTTCACTGAGAGATCCTCCACAACATTAAATTCCCATAACAATCTCATTTACTCTTTCCATAAATATAGCAATTCTTTCATTATCTTCCATCTTCAAGTTCTCATACCTTACCCGGTAACCATCAAGTTTAGCAATCTTGACAGTAGGATCACCTTCATTCAGAGTCTCTATTCGGATTTTCCATATCCTATAATTTGTTCAATCAAGCTTAGGGATTTCTCTTCTTGAAAATAGTTGCTGATGGATTAGTTGCCATTGGATCTACCTCAAGTGGTTAAGCTTCTTCAAAAGAGGATCAAAGCTTTGATACCAATTTTTGAGGATAACCGGTGAACAACTGAGAGGGGGGGGGGAATCAATTGTTAACAAATTATATCAATCAAACCACTTAATAACCTTTAACTAGAGCACATAAACATTGAATTCCAAAATAGATACCAATAAGCAATAAAACTTAAGAATGTAACAGATAATTAACACAATGCAACCATACCACATAACACCATGATTTGTACATGGAAAATGCGGTAATGGGAAAAACCACGATGGGAAGCCTACCCACAATCAGATGATACTTCTACAGAAAGTATGTGATACAATAACGGGCCTGCACATGCAGGAAGGCACACTGCCTAGAGCGTACTACCCATTACAAAAGTATCTCACCGACTATAAAGAGGTTATAACTATCTCAAGATAATTGGACAACAATCCAAAATAATGAACTACCAGAGATAGCATCTACTATGTCTGATTATAGTCCCGGTTAAGCTCAATACTAGAGGCCTTTGACCTCTTCCTTAAACCCAATTTGATCACCTATGATTGACCAAATCTCCTTTGCATATGATATTGCATTCCATGACCACAAAACACTTATTTCATTTCAATACCATACCCATTCATGATCTACAATGAGATCTTACATCAATTTATACAAACCCTAAGGCCTAAACTAATTAGGTCGGTCACCTAAAAGATATTACAATAAGATCATTACATACATCTAAATTGCAATGATATACCATGTTGGGTTTAGACCAAAACAATAATAACCAATCCATAAATCATCCCAGAAATGTGTAGAGAACACATTAACATGATATCAGTCCATAACCTAGATATGTACCAGACTTAATCTCGGTCCACCACACCAAAGCAATGTCTTCAATCAGTTGAGGTATGATCAGGGTTCACCTTTTGCATCCTAAATTCTATCTAGAAACTGCACCAACACCACTTATCATTCTGTCAAGGTTTCTCAGTGAAAGCTCTATCAGGTAAACCTTAAACCCATGCCGGTAAGGGTTTACAAGAGTGTATGATATAATCCTATCACCAAATAAATATCAATGAACCAAAACTTGCTCTAGAAGCATGTAACACATAAAAACAAACATACTACATTGATCCAAACATGCTAGAAGTGTCCAACAGAGAGTCCCTTCTACTGGTAACACTAGATCTTCTACCGGTAACCAAAACCTGTCTGCTGGTAACCAACCATAATAGCTAGTGTTGACATCAATGACAAAACATCAATGCAACACATAATCAATTCATCCATATTGCCAACAAGGTTAGATAAATATGTTTTGAAGCTTGGTTTCACTAAGGGTAATGCTGATAGTAATTATATTATAAAATCATTGATGATGATCTACTGATTATTGAAGTTTTTTCTTATGACATTATTTTTGAAGGTGAAGATAAGTTGTGCATGGAATTTTTCTAAAAATATGGAGAAATAATTTGAAATGTCTATGATTGGGGAAATGAAATTTTTCTTAGGTTTGCAGATTACTTAGATTGACAAAGGTATTTTCATCTATCAAACTAAGAATGCTAGGGAATTGTTGAAGAAATTTGGTATGAAAGATTCTAAACCGATAAGTACTCCTATGGTTACCAGTGTGAAAATGTTAAGGAAAGATGAATTTGCATTGACAAATCCTTCAAGATACAAATCTATGATTGGAGGTCTTCTATATTTGACTCAGACTAGGACTGACATAATGAATTATGTTTGTATTGCATCTAGATATCAGAGTGATCCTAGAGAAAATCATGAGAGTGTTGTGAAAATAATTTTTAGATACTTGCAAGGTACATCTGAATATGGTTTATGGTACCCTAAGGATGATGAATTTACATTATATGCATATATAGATGTAGATTGGGCTGGTGATGTTGATGATCGGAAACGTACTTCTGGTGGAGCTTTCTTTCTTGGAAAGAAGTTGGTTTCATGGATTAGCAAAAAGCAATCATGTACTTCTTTATCTACTATTGAAGGTGAGTATGTTGTTGCTGCTACTTACTATACACAGGTTCTATGGATGAAGAAAATGTTGAATGATATTAAAGTGCATTGCACTGAACCGGTAGTTATTCACTATGATAACTCTACTGCTATTGACATATCAAAGAATATAGTTTTTCACTCTAAGAAAAAGAACATATCTATCAAATATAACTTTTTGAAGGAGAAGGTGAAAGAAAATGAAGTTAGACTAGTTTATGTGAACACTAAAGAGCAGATTGCAGATATTTTCACTAAACCTTTGCCTAAAGAATCATTTGAGTACCTGAGAGACAGATTAAGGATTTTTGCCCCTCCGATGGAGAACTGATTGATGTTATTTGACATCAGTTTGGTATGCATTATTAGAGATATTATTCATTCCAACATTGATGTGGGGATGCTACTACTCAAGGGGAGTAGTTAGCCCTATGTTTCAATGGTTTTTGTTTTTGATTTGATATTTTTGTCATATTTTTGGCATTTATGTTAAAGGGGGAGAGATATTGATATGAAAAACTTAAAGAATTGTCTTATGTGTAATACAAAGTTTTACAGAGATATCAATCATAGGGGGAGTTTGGTCTTTGTTTCAGAACTTCATTGCTATATCTTTATATGAGAGATTGTTGGTTGTCTTCCATTGGGGGAGACTTGTTTTGGCATTTCTTGGCACTTGGATGTTTTTCACATCTAGTGTTGCCATCAATGCCAAAGGGGGGATTATTGGCCATTTGGAGGAATTGATTATGTGTTGCACTGATGTTTTGTCATTGATGTCAACCCTAGCTATTTTGGTTCTTTACTGGTATCCTTTTGGTCTTGGTAGGTTGTTTAGTTTCCAGTTGGATTGGATTATTATGATCTGGTATGCAGGGATAACTTTAAGAAACCACCCTACAGGAAAAAGTGTAAAATCCTGGCAGATCAGACATTATTTTTTGGGGGAAATTTTCATATTGATTGTGAATTGTTTTTCAAAGTAGGAAAATTTTGTATTTTGTATTGGCGATATTTTCCTAGGGTACAAAAATTACATTAAATTATGGTGAATAATACCTTGTTCTGTAGGTAAAATATATATTGTAGGAGGTGAATATTTTTCATTTAAAGGAACAAATATATAATTGTATGGGCAAAAATTTTTAATCCGAAGGAAAAAATATTTAAGCGTATTGGTGATTTTTATCCACCGTTTGAAAATTATTTAATTTGTTTGGCTAATATTTTGTTATTTATGAAAAATAATATATTTTATTGGTTATTTCATGAATTAATTTCTATTAATAGAAAAGGCACATGATGCATCACATCACATCAGTATATCACATTGAGTCCTGACTGCATGATGTATTGATAAGTGCAACCTCTTTGACATGTGAAGGGTGACACGTACCTAAAATCCATCAATGATTTTAAACTGTTTGATGTGTTAGGACCAAGAAGCAATTGAGAGAGGGGGGTGAATCAGTTGTCTTCAGGTCCTAACAATTGGTATCAGAGCCAAGTCCTCTCTTTGCAGAATTTTAACAGCTTGAGGAGATTCTATGGCAACTAACTATTTTAGGAAGGATAGTCTGAAACTTAATGGAACTAACTATGGTATATGGAAGATCAGAATGGAAACACATTTGAATTAAATTGGAAAAGACATATGGGATGTTACAAAGAATGGATATGTTGGTCCTACACATAGTCAACCTAGTCCACCAACCTTGGCTAAAGATCAGTAGAATGATTGCAAAGCAAGAAAAACACTTTTGAGTGCATTGTCAGATCAACAAATCTTATTAGACCAATCTACTGCTAAAGCTATTTGGGATAAATTGCAGACATTGAATGAGGGACATTGAATGAGGGTAAATCTTTGTAGGCAGCAGAACTAAAATATGAAACCATGGAGAAACAAGCTTATGCCTTAGTTAAAGCTGTTAAAGCTTTTAGGCCATATCTGGTGAATGCAAACATCATTGCTTATGTTCCACATGCTGCAGTTAAATATATTTTGTCTTAGTGTGAGGTTACTGGGAAGAGATGTAGATGGATCAATAGAATTCAGGAGTTCAATTTGGAGATAAAGATCACTAAATTGGTTAGAGGGTTAGGTTTGGCTAAGCTCATGACTGAGTCAAATCTCATGAATGTAGAAATACACAATGTTGAGGTTAGAGATGCTTTGGTTACTAGTATTGAGAGACAACCATGGTACATAGAGATAATCCAAGTATTGAAAGGTAACATACTGCCGGAAGAAATGACACACAATTAGAAGAGAACTTTGAAGCTTAAGTCCCAAAAGTATGTGCTCATTCAGGGTGATCTTTTCTGGAGAAAA